>NC_136855.1:29275371-29575552 GCF_951799975.1 Gobius niger | reverse complement strand
TTGTTGGAACAGGTGTATGCGTTAGCTTAAGGTTCTTTATTTGTCTTTATACATTATAAATGTTTTCACCATTTGTCCACCATCATTCGATGCTGCTGGGACGACCAGTAAGGAGCAGATGTCATGTCCTGTTTCCAGATGTGATTCCAGGTGATTCTGCTCTGGCTAATGGGCAGAATCACCTGGCTGAAGGATTCATCTATTGTGCACGTTTTGGGTTGATGGGTGTAACTGGAGCACTCAGAGGTAACCCATCCAGACACAGGGATGAAAACTTGCAAATTCCCACAAATGAAATTGAACGCTGTCGGTCAAGAGTGCTAACCACTGTGCCATTGCAATAGTGCATGAGTGAATAGATACTCCACTGGAGTTATCAGGATCGTGCTGTGCTGCTCTTTTTCTTGGTTTTCTGGTTGGTGCATCAGCCATGACAATGACCTGAGGTTGAGTATATTGTACAAGATGATGATGATGATCATGATGATCATGATGATGATGATCATGAGGATTTACATCTGCCAGTAGTTCAACATTTTTGTAAATAAGATCTCATTCACACATTTTGTCAGGGGTTTCTTTTAAGAGACACTTTACTCCCTTTTCTGTTTAGTGTTTGTGTTCAAATAAAAGATTGTTCATTTATTTATTTTTATTGTAGATAATTCTTCTGGATGAGGCAACAGCATCTATTGACGCGGAGACAGACTCTCTCATCCAGAACACGATCAAAGATTCCTTTCAGGACTGCACTGTGCAGACCCTCGCTCACCACAACAGCATTCTGAGCTCTGACTGTATTCTGGTCATGGACAATGGACAGGTAGCAATGCTCACTTGAGAAATCTTGATCTGAGTCTGCACACAAACATTCCTCAGCAAAGCCTTATGCACATTTTTTAAGTTCCACTAAGTTTCTTAGTCCTATGTGTATTTTGTAGAATATATTGAAAAGACTTAACTAATATGGTGTGCTGAATAGGTGGCAGAACTGGACAGACCAGATGTGTTGCAGCAAAGGCCAGACTAAGGACTTAAATAACCGTGTATAGTAACCTGTCCAACCTCTAAAGATTCGAGTTTTAAATTATATTGACGTAATCAATTTGGAGATTGGAGGTTTTAATACATTCTAACAAGTTCTCACTGCACTTTCCATTTTCTCATTCATCCATTACCTCCGAGCTGGAAAAAAATAATAAAACAATTGTGGTCATGGTTCTCTTAACATCAATCTGGCCTTTACCATGATCAATCAAGACAGGTTCTGGCTAGTCTGGCTAGTAGGTATATCTTTGCCAATATATTTTATAATGAAACATACTGTGGTGTTGTTTTTTTTTACTTTTCCAGAGCCATTCAGACTTGAGTAAATGCCAAGCTTATCCTGGAGGAGATCCTGGCTCCTCCCTGTACAAAGCTAAAAACCTTAACTCTTATTGCCTGTTTGCTGACACCTGCTTATAGGTAAGCCACTATTTTTTCTTCTATACATTTTCTTTTCTTTTTCTTCTATATACATTGTACAATTAGCAAAGTGACCACTAACCATTTCCTTTGCTCACACAACATTGTTTGATTTATATTGTAGTATCCTGAATATGTTTTTGAGCTTGAAAAGTAAACATTCATTGAGCCAGACACAGTGTCATTTGGTATTGTTGTAGATGATGTATTGTTGTAGATGATGTATTGTTGTAGATGATGTATTGTTGTAGATGATGTATTGTTGTAGATGATGTATTGTTGTAAATGATGTATTGTTGTAGATGATGTATTGTTGTAGATGATGTATTGACTACCCTGCTCTAATTGCCTGCCACAATTAATACATGTGATACTTATTGAATTGTGATGAACTGAAATGTATTTACTCCTCTGGCAGAAATGCTGTGATAGGATGATGCATTTTTAATTCTCAATGTTAGGCTACTATGCCTTTTAAAACAGAGCAGTATTCACAGTTTGACGCCTCATAACATATTTATTCCTTCAGAGCATCCCAATATGGACTACGGGGCTATACCACGGCCCACTGGGTTTAAAAAATACTACCAGAGACTCAAAACCTCACAGAGTCCTCTCCCAAAGTTAGTTATTTCCATAGATTATTTGTTTGTAATGAATTCAAACTGACTATCACAATATCAGAGCAAATTTCACTTTTCTATATCTTTTTAAGGTCTAATCCACTTGATAATGCAGGTTTTATGTCCTTTGCAACATTTACCTGGATGACCCCTATTTTGTGGTCACATTTACGCCGAAAGTTGGACATTACTTCAATTCCTCCGTCTCCCTACGATGCATCTGACATCAGCGCAGACAGGTTTTCTTTCAAATATTTGAAGTAGCTGGTTGATACAGTAGACCCTAAATGTTATGAAGGAGTTTGCTCTTGTTTGTTTAACAGGCTAAACAGACTGTGGGAAGAGGAAGTGGCCAGAGTAGGACGAGATAAAGCATCTTTAATTCGAGTGACGTTGCGCTTTATGGGAATCCATCTAATCATGTCTTGTATTGCTGCAACTATTGCACTGGTGTCTGCATTTATGGGCCAGGTAAGTGCTGCTTTGAAAGCTACTATGTCAGATTCTGTGTGTCCTTCTGTAAAGGTGTAAGCTCTGAAACGGTCTCTCATGCTTCCAGTTCTGTCATACTGCTTCATTTCAGCATCAGCTCTTTTACTGACTCAACTCTTTTAGTTTAGTTTAGTTTAGTTTAGTTTATATGAGCTATTTACATTCATTTTTCTTTCAAAATTCATAACTATACAATTATGGATGCTCAAAATGGGGTAGGCTGAAGCAATAAATCTTATATGTGCCGACCCCATATTAAATTCAATATGCATGTATGTAATATAATAAATTATACGGTCGACATCACTGGGGTCAAGGAAGCAGACTCTAGGCTTGTTCAAGTTAATGATAACGTTCCCCTTTGGATCTGAAAGCCACTCATAGTTTGCGAAATGAGGAGAGTAAGAAAATTTCCTGGATAAATGATCATGCTCCATCCCCTTTCTTTCCACATTGGACCTGATCGGCCGGTTCCCCAAAAAGCTTGTCTCATTTGTTGTATTGATACTGATTAGTTGCTGAGACCAGCAAAGGGAGGGACTTTAGAGGAAATATAATTATACCCAATTGCAGCCCCAGATGTTCAGTGTCCACTCACTTAAACGCTCAAGCCATCACATGCAATGGAAACAGAAAACTTACCGACCAACTTGCCGTGCATCTTGTGAGAACTTATTGTTCTTATCTCTCCATAGGCTTTTGTGGTTTATCAAATCTTAAAATACATTGATAATCCAATGTCTCACACCCTGGGCCATGGGCTTGGTCTTACCCTGGGGCTGTTCATTTCGGATCTCTCCAGAGCTTTCTTCACATCGTTGCTCTGGGCCGTCAACCTGCGCTTAGCAGTCAAACTGAAAGGAGCCTTCTCAGCACTAGCTCTACAGAAGATTCTTTCCCTCAGAGACCACAGCTGTCTTACCATGGGCGAGGTAAGAATCCTATGTGGCAGATGCACAATTGTTGTAAACTTACACTCATTGTTTCTATGTTTCTGTGCAGATGATTAATGTTTTGACCGGTGATGGACACATGATCTTTGAGTCAGTCATATATGTTAGCTTTATGCTGGTCTCACCAGGGCTTTTTATTGCGTTTAATGTGTATGCCTGCTACATGTTGGGCTACAGTGCCCTGGCTGGAATCTTCACTTTCATCATCTACATACCTACAATGGTGGGTAATGTATAAAATCAGTTAATGTGTGATGATGATGATGGTCATAACGTAGATCAGATGTTAGGGTTAGTCCTGAGCAGAGGTGGGTAATACACAGTTACATTTACTCAAGTACTAGTACTTTAATAACTCAAATTGTAAAAAGTAAGTTTTATCATACTGTACTTTTTGCTTCGACTTGAGTAAATATTTTGGCTACTCTACCCACCTCTGGTCTTGAGGTGCTGCGACACTGCGCCGCCATTGTGGGCCAACCTGATCAGCATGTTGTTTGGATTGGAGGAAACCCGGCTGCCTTCCTTCATTGCTCCTCTGAAACTGTGCACCGTCTCCTCGGTCTGTCCCTGTGTGACCGGTGGACTTCTACGTTGTGTTGTTTATGCAGCTTGTGGTGCATTAAGGAGCCATGAGACACAGCGGAAACTTTTGGAGGTGGTCTCCGGTTACTCTTGCAAACAGTAATAAAAAATTCAATCAGCAAGACCCAGCCCCAACTCTTCCCAATAGTGGATTTGCAAAGGGCCGAAATAACAGCATACCTGGCAAACAGTAATAAGAAATACAATCAGCAAGTATCGCTAAAAAGATCCAGCCCAAACTAAAGGGGAGAAGACAATGGACAATATTTGCAACTCCCAACATTTCTTAACACGAATAAATGAAAACATCGGGGCAAGGACGGGTCAGCTAGAAGGTCCCGGGTTCGATTCCCACCAGGACGGGCCTTTCTGTGTGGAGTTTGCATGTTCTCCCCGTGTCTGCGTAGGTTTCCTCCGGGTACTCCGGTTTACCCTACCACTAAAAACATGTGCAATAGGTGACTCCTCCAGCCAGGTGATTCTGACCACCATCCTGGCTGCACATCATGGAGATGGGCCCCAGGGCGTGGCACTGCCGCCGAGTCGACCACTGCTCCTTACGGCCCCCAGTGGCATCGAAGGATGGGTTAAATGCAGAGGACAAATTTCCCTACGGGGACAATAAAGTATACAAACAAACAATCATCACATCATCATCATCATGATCATTATCATCATCATCATCATTACCATCATCATCATTATCATTATCATTTTTATGTGTCTATTTTAGGCCTTACTAGGTGCATTAATGAAAAAATACAGATCTTCTGCCATAAAGTTAACTGACAGCCGGGTTCGCACAATGAGCGAAATACTGAACAACATAAAATTACTCAAGATGTTCGCCTGGGAAGACTGCTTTGAGAAGGAAGTCGCAGGTATAACTTTTATTGTTGACCAAAATAGAATACAATAAAGTATAATGTTGTTGTTTTTTATTTGCCATTTTAATGATTGACCCTTAAACACCCAGTTCAGAACTTTTTGCATATTAGTGTTTGAAATTGTGAAATATTTACAACTCTGGTAAATATGAGTGGGGAGAAAAGAAAAACTACTACTAAGCATACTGTACATAAGAACATTTTGTGCTTGAATAATTGGCCACATGCCTGCCTATTTCAAGTTTGCACTAGATAATGTGAAAGTATATGAAAATATGAAAGAAATGTTTGTCAGCTTAAGCTGATTCTGCACTGTTTACTGAATTGTGAAATGACAACAGTATTTATTTTCTGATATTGTTTATACCTGTTTTAGGTGTAAGGAAAAAAGAATTGAGAGATTGGGGAAACACCAATTTTTTTCTGAACGTCACTGGTTCTTTGTTTTTTTTTCTTTCCAATATTGCTGCTACAGCCACTGTTTTGTTACACACTGGTTTGGGCTTGTCATTGAACTCTGCTGATGTAAGTATCCAACCATGTTTTAAGCTGAGTGTATAACACTGCAGGGTTTTGATCTTTAAAGTTTTTTAGATGTCTCAAAATAAGCCAACAATTGTACCACACTGTGAGATGGTTCAAGGATTGGATTGTAAAACTAAACTTAAACTGAGCTGAAACTATGATAGATTAGTTTCGGATTTGGAGCTGCTGATCTTCGCCCCAGACGCTTTAAACTTGGCTGCAAACTGCACCATCGCTTGCTGAAGGTCCTGATTTGATGAAACCAAAATTTAGCATCATATAGCAGAAAAAGTTGCATAATTCACCTATAAGGAGAGAGCAACAGATAAAGGATTAAAACCCCAAATGATAACACCTCTCTGATGGTAGGAACTCATATTCACTAAAAGAACATGTCATTTTCTTTGCAGGACCAGGACAGTTTGGCCAAGATTGTTTCTAAAAAATACTTATTACTAAAGCCATTTTATTTCATAAACAATAGACTAATTTTCATGGCATTTTGACTTTTAGACAGGACAGGAAGAGAGCCGAACCAAGCTGCCGGACCACATCCGATTGGGCTTTCCGGCATTGTACATAAAGAAAAAAGGATAGGTGTACTTTTTGTTGAACAAGTTTGATAGAAACTGTAGTTGCAGCACGAGTCTGGCTGTTCTCTCTGTGAACACTGACCAGCATTCAAAATAGTCATCCATCAATTTTCTTCCACTTTATCCGGTGTCGGTGCTTGCGGAGGCAGCAGTCTGAGCAGAGATGCACAGACTTTCCAATTCACACAGACCTCCTCCAGCTGTTCTGGGGGGACCCCGAGGCGACACCAGGCGAGCTCAGAGCCATAGTCTCTTCAGTGTGTCCTGGGTCTTCTGCAAAGCCTCCTCCCAATATGACATACCTGAACACGTCTCGAGGGAGGCGACCAGGAGGCATCCAAAACAGCTGCCTGAACCACATCAGCTGGCTCCTTTCGACAAGAAGGAACAGCGACTCTACTCTGAGCTCCTCCCGTGTAACTGAGCTCCTCACCCCATCTCGATAGGTGCGCCCAGCCACCCTGCGAAGGAAGCTTGACCGCTTGATCTTTCTGTCATTACCTAAAACTCATCACCATGAAGGTAGGAATGTAGATCTATCTGTAAATCAACGGCTTTGCCCCCGACTCTCCCTCTTCACACAACAGTCCGATACAGTGGCCACATCACTGCAGACGATGCACCCATCTGTTTGCCGATCTTACGCTCCCCGAGATACTTGAACTACTCCACTTGAGGCAAGGACTCTCTACCGACCCAGAAAGGGGGACCCACCTTTTTTGGGAGGAGAGCAACAATGGCCTCGGATTTGGAGGTGCTGATTCTCATTCCAGTAGCTTTGGACTCGACTGCAGACCGCCCTAGAGCATGCTGAAGGTCCTGATTTGATGAAAACAGAACAAAATCATTTGTAAACAGCAGAGATGAGATCCTGAGGTTCCCAAACCCTGTATGACCGCAGCAGGAGCTTGGTTCGCATTGCCGACAGTAAGTCAGACATGTTCCCAGTGTATGTTGGTCCGCCAGGTTCAAAATAATCAGACGCCGCTTAATGTTGCAGCTTATCTTGTGTCTCAGTCTCATTTGCTCATTAGTATACAGTACCTATAATCCCCGATGAGTTTTTTTCTTGTCGCAGTTGACCAAAATCGTGCAGTGTGTGCACTCAGTTTGTCTTCCTAGTTTTCCAATGCTTTTGTTAATTTTTTTTTTTTTTTTTAAACTAGGCATTTACCATCCTCTCCGTCTATAACGGTATAAGGACGAGTCTGGGTCAAGTGCTTTTAGGTGTGAGGTCCCTGGTTTTTGCTGCTGTTGCTGTCGAACGTCAACAGGTAATGTCTCATTTCATTGTGGCCAATATGTTTGTCCCACACATTTATTGTGAATCTTCTCACAGAATCATTAACTGATCTCCTCCAGTTCAGTGCATCTTCTGATCTTTGTGTGTTGTATTATAGTATTTGAAAAATATTGCAGTATAATTCTAGTGTAGAAAGAGACTACCAGTTTTCTTCCAGATTGTCGATGCCTCATAATACATAACATGAATGTTGAAAACATTAGCATAATACTTTTTTGTTATCACATGTCGGTGATACCTGGACCAGCAATTTTTGGAAGACATTTTCGCACATTTAGTTAATATTTTGCACATAAAAACAGGGTATTTCATTGTAAACATACTTTGCAGAAAGTATTGCGACTCACGAATTCAGAACCATACCTTATTAAAGGGAAGGACTCAGACTTGGCTATAATTATGGAGAACGCTACACTGTCATGGGTCCAACCAGTGGAAGAAACAGAGCTGCAGACTGAAGACTGTTCAACAAAGTCCCAACTGGAAGCTGAACTCACTTTGAAGAACATCTCCTTCACATTACCAAAGGTACCACTCCCCAGTGATCAGAATTAACAAGGATAAATCTCATTTGCTAACTGATGTGCTCTCTCGTAAAGGGGACACTTCTGGGAGTGTGTGGCAAATTGCGGAGTGGTAAAACATCTCTGATTGCAGCCCTTTTAGAAAAGGTTTGTGAATGCCAATCTGTTTAACACAAAATACTCTATGATGTAAGTGCACATCATCTACTGGATTTCAAAACAGCTCTCAAGCACGAACTACAGATGGAACTGGAGAATTTGTTTGCCCTACCACATTTGCAAAACCAAGCAAAATATTGTTTTCCAAGTTTTCCAGTATCAAAGAAGCAGTCAGAATACGACCCTGCAAGTTGTTTGAACTCTTTTTTGGGTTTATATCTAAAAGACTTACATTTGTATTCATTATTTTATGATTATTCTGCTGGGCTTCAAGTCTCGCAAAGGCCCTTTATCATTGTAATAGTCTTTCATTAATTTGCCTTCACATTCAGAAATTAGTCCTCTCTATTTGTGCGGCCACAGTGCCGTCAGCAGTAGCAAACTGGAGGATATCGACTATAATAGCTTAACACTCAATCCTTCTCCTGCTGCGCCTTCTTTGTAATTATATATCACACTTATTCAGAATTATGTATTTAAATGTGCAAAGTTTTTTTTGTCAGACACTTGGATTAGATATGTTTTTTCTTTACGTTTACAAAGCACAAGCGTATGGTGACGTGTCTCTTATAACATCATATATTTGCCCTTTTGTTATAGATGTATCTTCAGCAGGGATCAGTTGTTGTCAATGGGACCTTTGCTTATGTTGCCCAACAAGCCTGGATATTTCAAGGGAGCGTCCAAGAGAACATCCTAATGGGTGAAACATTTGACCCATATAAGTGAGTGTTTGAAAGATATTTATACTCTATCATGAATGTTTAACAGAAACAAGTTACTGTGTCTGCTGCCTTTGAGTTGTTTAATCTGCTTTTTATCAGCTCATTTGGACCAGACAATGAACTGAATGTTGTTGACTTGAATTGTACGGTGTTGCCCATCACAGATATGAAAGAGTGCTGGATGCCTGCTGTCTCCATGCTGATTTGAAGACTTTCCTGAATGGTGACCAAACTGAGGTAGGCCTACATGATTTCTGGGGATATTCAAGGGCCCACTTGAGTAACCTGAATTGAGATAGAGGGTCGCACCAACAATAACTTGTACCTAATTCTGCTTAACTTTCTCCCATTGCAAACTGCACTGAATTATATCTGGAGCTTGCGAGATCTGAATTGTAGATATTGTTTTTAAAATATACAAAATAGCTGATGTAAAGTGATTGTAAAGTCAACTAAAGGATAGATTTCACTTGCCTCTGCTCCTTTTCATTCAAACTGCGTTGACTTGGCAGTTTTTGTCACTTTTGACTGAAATAAATGAACTAAATGAAAGAGCCATTCTGGCGGGGGATGATCTTGGGACCACTACGCAACTTGACATGGAAAGAGAATCAAGAGCTGGGCAAAATTGCTTGTGGGGGCTGCAGTTTGCACACATCTGCATTGTGTATCATCCCTGAAGTGTTTTGGCTTGTTCCCATCGTTCATCGCAAAAGCCCAAAAGTGTTTCAGTAACAGTGAGTTTGGATGTAACGCTCTGTTTGAACACATGGATTTGAAACTAGTATGATTAAAGAACCAAAGTTTATCCCTATTTAAGTGTGACTTGCTCTGCAAAACAACAGAAGAGTTTCACTGAAGGCAACCCCTGAAAGAGAGAAGTATAAAAACCATACACACTTGAACCAACTACAAAACAGATGTTGTGTTTTCTTAACATCCTCTGCACGCCCCGTGTTTGCCATTGCTCCTGACAGATTGGTGAGAGGGGGCTGAACTTGTCTGGAGGTCAGAAGCAGAGGATCAGTTTGGCCAGAGCTGTCTACTCCAATAGAGACATTGTTCTTCTGGATGATCCTCTGTCTGCTGTCGATGCTCATGTGGGGAAACACATCTTTGAAGAGTGCATTAAGAAGGAGCTGCAGGGAAAGTCTGTTATACTGATTACACACCAGCTTCAGGTACAGAGAGCTCTTTGATTGTGTTTTATTGTGATTATTTGTTTATTTGTTGTTATTGTAGATGTTGTATACACTCTGAAAAGTTGATGTAGCTCACTGTTTGCCAGTATCTAGAGTTTTGTGACAGCATATTGCTGCTGGAGGATGGAGAGATTGTTGAAAGTGGAAACCACCAGAAACTGGTGAAAGACAACAAGCGCTACGCCCAGCTCATTAGCAACTATCAGCCACAACAGTCCAAAGTAATACATTGACCTTTACTAAAGCCATTTTATGTCATAAAATGACTGCACTGTGTTTTTTTAGGATCAGATCAAGGAAGAGAAGAAGTCCATTCAAGAAGATGCAAAGCAGCGAGCTTGCGCAGAGAGTGGAATATGTAACACAGGTTAGAGCAGAGGATTAGCCTGTGACACCTTAAAGCCCCTATACCGGATATTTTCATTTCAAACAATGAAAGAGGAAGCCACTAAATTGAAATGTTGGTGGGGGTACACACTCATCCCTAATCTTCCTAACATATTTGTAGCATCCCAGTTCTTAACAGGGAGATGTTTATTGGCACATTTCACCACTTGCATCATGGTCACTTTTCATGGTCACTTTCACAAGAATACTAGAAAACTAGCCTCCAAGTTCATGAAATTCATACAAATGCTTTATAATTAGATCTACAGTGTTTTCCCCACACATGTCTGAGTTTAAAATACACTTAAGGAAGACAAAACAAATTTCATTCCATAACTAGAAAATAAATTAGGTATAGCTCCTTTAAGGCTGTAAAAACGTCACTCATACTCAACCGTGTAACATTTTAATCTTTTATGCAGTTTCACTCATTTGACACTACTACTATATTCCACTGCATGGATCAACAGAAATGCACAGACTATTTCTTCTTTTTCTTTAGTCAAAAGTGAACTGGTTCTGGAAGAGACCTCTCTTGAAGGCACTATCAAATGGAGAGTATGTTATAGTTACATCAAGTCGAGTGGAGGTAAGACTCAAATACTTCATACAACTCAACAATAACCACAACAGCAATTAAACCTCTCACATTACGATGAATGTTCCTCTGAATCTCCACAGGATTGTGCGTTATTTTTCTGGTGTTGCTCCTCTACGTCCTGCTACTTTCATGCACAGCATTTAACAGCATGTGGCTCAGTTATTGGTTCTGGCAAGGAGATGGGGTGAGTGGAGTTAAAAAAAAAGGACAAACACGCATAGTGTGCAGGACCAAAGTAGACTATGAAGATGAGAAAGAAAAAAGTCCGCACAACTAAGTAGCTCCCAGTGAGTGGAGTTACCTGCTACTTCGAACAGTTTGGGGGGAAAAAAAATAAATAATATATATATATATATATATATATATATATATATATAAAATATATATATATATATATATATATATATATATATATATATATATATATATATATATATATATATATATATATATATATATATATATTAGAATTTTTAAAAAAATTCTATTTGCTAAATGCCAGAAGAATGAGAGATCGAATTTTCTACACGATAGATACTGTGAGGAACTCAGTTACCCGGGAGGAGATCGGAGTAGATCACTGCTCATTCACGTCGAAAGGAGCAGTCCGAGCTGGCCTGGTGTCTCCTCGGGGTCCCCCTAGAACAACTGGAGGAGTTGTGCATGGATCGGGAAGGGGTTTCTCTGCTCACACTGCTGCCTCCGTTAACCCGACCCCAGATAAAGCGGAAGAAAAGGGATGGATGGCACTTGCTTCCACAAGCTTCTCACAATAGTAAATTTGTAGGCCACCTTGCACATGCTTTTCAACTCTGCCCAGACATTTTCCACTAGATAGAGATCAGGACTTAGTTATGGCCACTTCAAAACATTGACTTTGTTTTCCTTAAGCCACTTTGTAACCAGTTTGGCAGTTTGCTTTGGGTCATTGTCCTTTTGGACGACCCATCTGTGCCCAACCTTTAACTTCCTGGTTGATGTCTTGAGATGTTGCTCCAATATTTCCACATAGTGTTCTTTCTTCAAGATGTCAAATATTTTGTGAAGTGCACCAGTCCCTCCCGCAGCAAAATAACCCCACAGCATGATGCTGCCACCCCAGTATTTCACCGTTGAGATGGTGTTCTCAGGCTTGCAAGATTCCTCCTTTATCCTCCAAACGTTACAATGGTCATTATGGCCAAACAATTATTATTTTTTTTCACCAGACCACAGGATATGTCTCCAGAATTACAGTCTTTATCCTTGTGTGCATTCACAAAATCCAATCTGTCTTATTGATGTTTCTTTTGGAGTAAGAGCTCCTTCCTGGCAGAGTACCCTCTCAGTCCATGTCAGTACAGGACTTGTTTCACTGTGGATAATGACAAACTCTTACCAAGTTCAGCATCTTCACCAGGTCTTTTGCATTTGTTCTTGGGTTGATGTTCACATTTCAGACCACATCACATTTATCTCTGGGACACAGAACCCGGCTTCTTTCTGATCTGTATGATGGCTAGATATTTCCATCTTTTTTATACTTGCATATAATTGTTTGAACCAATGAACGTGGCACCTTCAGGCGAACCATGGATGCACCAGACTTGTGCTTCCAAGGTCAGGGCTTTCCCAAATTGTTCAAAGGTATCTTAGTGTATTTAAACTTCTGACTTTATAAAAAGTAACAAAAAAAATGTAATTCTGGTTTCACGTCAGCCAAAAGAAAAAGGTGTCTTTTTATAAAGTGTATGTAAACATTTGGTTCTCACAGTATGTATACATATATATGTATACATGTAGGTACACATGTATACATATATAAAATCAAATATACTTACACATAATGGATGTCATAATCGTGTTTAAATAGATTGATAATATGCATTCATGAATGGTAAAAATACATGCGCAAAATGGCACATTTTTAGCTAAATACATTTTTTTTCAAGACATTTGAATAGGAGAACACAACCCCCTTCTCTCTTCTTTTGACAGACCAACAGAACCACTTCAAACCCGGGCAACATCATGGAAAACCCCCAGCTTCATTTTTACCAATTGATTTATGGTCTAACTATTGTCGTCATATTATTTTTGGCTGCCATAAAATGCTTTGTCTTCACAAAGGTAACAGTGAATGCTGCTTCCAGTTATCACTACAAGATGTTCAAAAACGTAAGTTGACTGGGCTTTTGCCTCTTCTACAAATTGTGAAAATCAATACCAAAATTATCTTAAATCCCATGATGCATACAAGATACAGAACTTTTTAGGTTTTTCTTTCACAGATTATGTCTCGTCCCATGTGTTTCTTTGACACAACACCAACAGGCCGCATTCTGAACCGCTTTGCTAAAGACCAAGAGGAAGTGGACTCTGTTCTTCCTCTGAACATTGATACTTTTACTCAAGGCACTCTTACATTAATTTGTGTTATATTGATCATTGCCTTCATCTTTCCATGGATCTTCCTGGGTCTGCTTTTCATTGGAGCCTCTGTTATACTCACCCTCGTGTAAGTTTGCATTACTGCACTTGAAAACATTGTCATGAATTAGAAGACTATCATTGCAGTGCAGCCACAACCTCAGTGCTCCCATTGTAGAGAGTAACCCCTTTGTCGAGTGGATTTTAAATGGGTTGTTTGTGTAATACTGGGAGAATTATAATAAACGTATTATGTAAAAACAAAACAAAAAAAACATGTGGTATAGACAAATATACTTGTAGAAAAGAGCTGCCTTTGTCATTAAACTATATCCAACATTCATTTGCAGGATGTCTCACAGAAGCATTTGTCTGTTTAAAGAAATCGAGAACATAAGTCGTTCTCCTTGCATTTCTTTGACAACTGCAGCTCTGCAAGGTCAGGACACAATCCATGCCTTCAACATTAAAGATGACTACATCAAAATGTAAGGTAGCTTTGTTGAAACCATTTTCTGTATGTACAACTTCATCAGCTCAATTCTACTATTGGCCCTCCTGTTGTAGGTTCATGGGGCTCACAGATGTCAACTCAAATTACTTGTTCCTGTTTAATTCTGCATCGAGATGGCTGTCATTCTGGCTGGACATCTTGGCGGCTACTATGAGCTTATTAGTGTCTTTGTTTGTAATATTCAGCAGTAACGACATCATATCTCAGCCTTTGAAAGGCCTGGCCCTCTCTTGCTCAGTACAGGTACTTGATGTCAGTTCTGTCTTCAAGATAACAAGCGTGGGTTACAATATGTTTTGTGTGTCTAGTTGGTAGGCATGTTTCCGTATATTGTGAGGCTGTCAACAGATGTGAAGGCAAGGTTCACCTCAGTGGAGCGCATCCAAGAATACATCACGGTCAGACAAAGTTTCTTTGCCATTTTACCTCTTCTTTTCACCTGATCCGTCACTGAGGTTATTGATTCCATCCAGAATTTGATGATGTCATAATTTCAGTTTGAGGGTAGGGGAACAGTTTTTGAAAGAAATCAATTCAATTAAGCAAAGAAAATTGAGTGAAATTGATCATTGTTTGGAAGTGATTGGATTCACAAAAATGACACATTCATCTTATGACTGGAAAGTCCTTTCTACTGACCAACCTCACGCAAATGTTTTTGAAAATTGTCTTAATGCCTTAATGAGAAAATAATTGGACCCTCTTTTCTACTTGCTAAGAGAGAAGACACTGAACTTTGTAACTGTTTTTATTGCATGTGGCTTGTCGTGGTAAAGGTGAACATAATAGCCAAAAACCAAGACCAAAAAAACAGCATTTTGAGCATCACCAGAGTTACTACGATGGAATTCTTCCCTGCCCACAGTCTCAATTTTAAATGAAAGGCACTTTAGAAAGTTGTAATGTCACGTGAAAGCAAACAATACATCCTCATGTCAAAGCCACCTCTTGCCATCACAAAAACTCTGCTCCACTTATCCGTTTATTCACACTGCAATCCCAGGAGTGTCCTTTCTTAGAGACACTTTATCCAAAACAGGGGGCAGCATGTCTGGCATTATTTCTGTTCATAAACCATGGTTAATCCACTTTGACAAATTTGTTGTCCATTGTCATATTTCCAATAGCCTAGCCTAGCAATTGTATAACAATGAAGCACCAGTCCAAATGCTCTCAGTGAAATGATTATATTGATCAATTCCTGTGTGTCCATAGGATTGTACATCAGAGTCCTTAAGAAAAGTACCGAACGCTCAGATTCCCAAAGACTGGCCAATGAACGGAGCCATTACTTTCCAGAACTACAAGATGAGATATAGAGAAAACACACCCATCGTTCTAAATGGTTTGAACATGTCCATCAAAGGTGGCGAGAAGCTGGGAATTGTGGGAAGAACAGGATCCGGTAGGTCTCCAATTCAGTCCATGTTCCTCTGTATTTAAGCTAATTGTTTTATTTTTATGGCGATAGGAAAGTCATCTTTGGGAGTTGCTCTGTTTCGTCTGGTGGAGCCGGCAGAGGGGTCTGTACTGATTGATGGAATGGACATAACCGCCATTGGTCTTCATGATCTGCGCAAGAAACTGTCTGTCATCCCTCAAGACCCCACTCTGTTTTCTGGCACTGTCAGGTATCACAGACACAAACACTCAGAGCCAGGTCCGGCTGAAATAAAGATTGGGAATCTCAGGACATTCCTAGTTGGAAGAGCATTTACAGTATATGCAAAATTTAAAGACATTCGAACATCCTAATGGTTTCCCAAGTCTATAAGATATGAAGACTTTTATCACAAATGTCTACTTTTGCAATACCAAGAGGATAAGACAAATGTTATTCCACTGCAAAAAAATAAAAATCAGGTACACAATATTCAAAGGTCAAATAAATTAAAACAATTCCTGCATTTTGGCACAGATATAACTTGGACCCCTGTGGACAACACAGTGATGATGAAATCTGGTCAGCGCTGGAGAAGACCTACTTGAAAGAATCTGTATGTGAACTATTCTTGACTTTAAAAAGCCTCATTGCTTTGTGTAAGGTTTTCTAAGTTAGTCATAGTGGCTTCTTTTATGAAACATACACAAAGTAGCAACCATCTGAGAAGAGAGATTATGCAATTATAATAATATCTGAGGTTTGGTGGCTTCCCTATCTGTCCTGTCCTGTATATAAAAATAATATTTTTTTTTACAATGGAGAGACTCACTAATGTGCTTCAGGATAGCAAAGCATTTTACTAACATTGTCCAATGGACAATGCAACAAATGTCATATTTCTGTGTTTAGGGGAAGAGTGGGACATTGTTAAATTATGCAGCCTCTGAATTTATTTTTCACAGATCTCACAATTTGATGAAAAGTTGCTTGTTCCTATTATGGGAAATGGAGGACAATTTTCTATAGGAGAAAGACAACTGCTGTGTGTGGCTCGAGCTCTACTGCGTAATTCAAAGGTTTGTCTTTATGATCATATATTCAGACTGTTTTTGTGCAGTATTGTCAATTCAATTAAGATTTTTGTAGCAATTGCATATTTTTAAATGATCAATAGTTACATAATATTGATTATATCATTTTCCATAAAACTCTGCTGTACATCTCCACTGCTACAGATCATTCTTCTGGATGAGGCAACAGCTTCCATCGACCCTGAGACAGACTCGCTCATCCAGAACACAATCAAAGAAGCCTTCCAGCACTGCACTGTGCTGACCATTGCACACCGCATCAACACAGTGCTGAGCTCTGACCGTGTTCTGGTCATGGACAGTGGACAGGTACAGGCACAGCTACAAGCCCATTGTTTATGATACAGTTTGATGCAAACTCTTGTTCTTGTTCTCTTGTACAGGATGCAGAACTGGACAAACCCCAAGTGTTGCTGCAAAAGCCTGATTCGATCTTCTCTTCCCTGGTGGAGGCTGCAAACACTTCAAGCGGCTGAGGACAACAAACACATGCACACTAACACACATTAACGCACTCACAGTGAGAGAGTCTCTGGGAAAATGTGTTTGTTTTAACCATATATTTATTAAAACTTTGTCATATTGAATGTGTGAAAGTTTTTATATTCACTGAAATATTTGTATTTTTATTTCAAGTACTAATAATTGTAATTTATTTGCTGAAAACAGGCTTCTCTTACAAATAAGACAGTAAGAGTCTCAAAGGAGCAACCTAAATAAGCCTGAGTAAATAAGCTACAATAGTGGAGTTTTACCAACAGTTTCACAGCATGGGATCAAACAAGCATTGCCTATAAAATAGATTTTTAAAAATGATACAGTTGTATCTCTACGTATTTGCCGACGACTCCTAAACAACTGACACTTTCCCCCTCTTTTGTCCTTTTTCTTTTAAAGGCGTAAATGCTCTTTATTTCATTCTTATTGTCATATTGCGATAAATGATTGTAATCCTTATTGTAAGCTTATTAGAGAACAAAGGTGTACTGTCAGCTTCCAGTAGATGGCGGCAGAGGTCCGGTTATGTCCGTTTCACAATCCTGGACCTGGCGTTCATAACACGAGCCTACTTTCCTAGTGTTTACTCTCCAGCACTAATGTCGTATCCCCCTTTTGAAAAGTGTGAGGGAGATTAACATTGAGATGAGAGAAGGTTGTGGGCGCAGCTCGGCTCGTGGTTCTCTGGGGCAGCTTCAGTTTGGAGCTGCGTGTGCGCGCTCAGTCACAGAGGGAGGAGCGAACATCGTTACTCTCAGATTGTCACTTTCCCAAACATAGCGGGCGAACTGCCTCAGACATTTGACGGCGGGTCAAAAGACCGAATAAAGCGCACAGGTAAGTGAATAAATCCGCATGGGTGCTTTAGAAGTGTGTGACCAGTTTCAGTTTCTTTTAACGCCATACGATCAAGATCTTTAATTTTGGATTGACATGGTTAAATGAGAGATCACAAGGAACATTTAAAGCTGAATTTTTGATAATTATCCCCCAGATTGACATAATCATAGCCGCTTAGTCTGTTGTTTGATACGAGGGGCGCGCGAACACTTTGTTGCTTCTGTGACTTGGCTCGGAAAAACTCGCAAACATTGTCTTCCCGGACTCAGACCGTCATGAATAGAGGAGTAAAAGTCCCATGGCTTTTGTTATATTCTCATTAGGTCTATAAGGAAAATGTCTTCAGGGTCAGCGACCAAGTCCGAGCCTAGATTTGATCAATAAGCTGGACAATTAACTTTGTTCATCCGTGCGCATTTGTATCACTCCAAAATCAACCTTGAACTAAGCATGAGGAGGTGCAGAGAATTTCAGGATACTTTCTGAACACTTGGAATAGTTTTTCCTCGTCTTTTGTTCCATTAAAGCTACATCTGTTCTGTGCTACAGTCAGCTATGGCCGACTGACAGAGACATGACTTACGGCAACAACGACCTCCCTGACCGGCCATCAATCTCACAGTCACACTGTTGGCAGAGCTGAGATTTCGAACTTAAAACAAGCAAAAAACACAAAATCAGGACCAAAAGGCTGCAATGGAACAATTTTTTCAAAAAGTTTCCAAAATATATCGTACATGGCTTCTTGCGATACCGATATTGCATCGCCCACTATTCCGATACAATATTTTTGGCGATATACATATTGTGCAGCCCTACCATTGATAAAAAAATTAAAAAAAACTTTGTTAGAAGAGATGGATGAAGAGACATTTGACAGACTTGAACCCTTAAAGAAGACAGACTAACCATAAGTGCAGCAGCAACCTACCAACCATATCAGCTGCACTCAATTCTTATTTTAAGGGTATATTTCAACTCTAATGGGGTAGCTTCTCTGTTAACTGTTTATTTTGCCTATTTTACTTTAATATATTCATGTGCACATTTGTTGCAAAGCTGATCGGTAATTTGCTTTTGCTTCAAGATGCAGAGTTCAGTGATTCATTCAAAACACTGATTTAGGCCATTTCTGTGAAAGGCACTATATATATAAATAAAGTTCTTCTTCTTCTTTAGTTACGCATTATTTGAATTGTGAAATACATCTATGGTCGTTCTCATTAATTAACTTCTTTTAAACTATTTAGTTACATCATGGAAGGAACACACTTTTTGTTTTTCAAGCTGATATTTTATTTGTAAATACCTATCTCAAGAATCAGATTTTGAAAGACACGTTTAATTGTTTTTGATGTAAAATTGTATAGAAAATCAAGATCAATATGAGGATAAAACTGTGACTTTAATTTTTACATAGTGTCCAGCCCTTTAACAGTTTTCCTTCATTCTCAAAGCCTCTGAATTAAAGCAACCTTTTGAAGATGCAATATGGCGCACTATTATCCTCCACAGCCGGCTGCTCTGTCTGTCCTCTTTGTTTTCATATTTCATTAGCGAGGCTCGTTGCTTGTAGCATCACATTGAATTATCCTTTCCGTCAGCCCAGCAGCAGCAGCGCCTGTCTTGTGGCTTTTGTGATTACAGGCTTGAGGGGACAGGTAATCAGGTCATGGTCATACTGTCACCCTGTCATACTGCTGCCACCGCACGGAGCATATGGGAGCATCAAACTCGCCCGTCTCGATGCTGTAGCCCATAACAACAGCGAGTAGCGACAACACATTACAATACAAGGTTTAGATTTGTTTTGTGTGCCTCCGGTTGACAGCGTTTAACCTCTGCTGCTCCGCTGTGTCCATCCGTTTCCCCCGTGGTATTTCCTCCCCTGCGAGTTTCCCTAATGACCGAATATTTGGGGCCTTGTGGTCAGCAGAAATAGCAGCACTTGTGAAGCAACAGACTTCTCTTTTTGCACCACACTCGGGAGAAATAGAGGCGTCTGTGTGTGCGTGTGTGTTCGTGTGTTGTTCTATTAGAGGCTATTTTCGAGTTCTTCTCTTTTTTTAAAGTTTCATTTAGTTTCATGAGCGGCCTCAGCACGAGCTCCAGCCAAATGTAGGGGCTAATGCACTCCACGGTGATGTGGATGATGAGCTGTGACGCTGTGTCAAGCAGGAGACGGGCTGCCTATTTCAGCTGACTCTTCTCGTTGAACGGCATGTGCAGCCTTTAATAGAACTTAAGCTATTCCTTTATCTCAACAGACTCAGACTTGTCTTTCCTTTACCTGTTGATTTTGCCTTTCAATAGCCAAACAGAGACGCAGCAGAGTAAGAATAACCGTAACTGCTCATTTTTGCTCTCTTTTGCAGATTGTGGATCCATAACTGCCCTCCAATTTGGAAGAGGAGGTTTTCGAAGCATCATTCGGGGTAAGCTCCTAAGCAAACATTTTGTAAACTTGCCAGAGGAGAAGAGGCAGAGTGCTCGCTGTATCACCGCAGTAGAGGAGTGAATGCTAGTGACGTAGTAAACAAACTTACAAATCGGGTGCTCTTCAGACTCGTGGGGCAGGTTACATCTGAGGAGAATGAGAGGGAGCCGAGACATCTGGTAATTCTTTTTATTAACAGCGTCACCAACACGAATATATACAATTAATAAGGCAGTGTTGCGGATTAATCTCTTAAAGGGATATTTCAGGATTTTTGACATAGGTCCTCATTTCCTTGTTATCCAGAGTGTTGTTGATTTCTGGAGATATATATATATATAGTATATTTTTTTTAAATTCATGCAGTCCTTATATTTGAAGAGTTTAGTGACTCCTAGGCTAGTGCTAGGCTAGTGCATGTCTATGGTAACTAGTAGCCTGCATTAAAAACCTCTTCAAAATCATGGGGTAGTCCTCGAAACGTTGCCATATTTGATTTGTAGAAAGCTCCTGTGTGAATTCCACGTATAGTAATGCCGGTCCCAGGTAAACAAACTACTGTAGATCCGGTAACCAAGCAGATCACTCCGCCACTGAATAGCTTACAACCAGGAAGCTGATGCTGCTCAAAGTTCTTTTAAATGCAAAATGGTTATATTTAAAAAATCACTCAGTCAACAGAGACATTTATATCGTTAGTCTGGTGTTATAAGTGATTTGCCTCAGGTGCACTGTGCTTGGGTGAGACTGTTTTTAATGCAGGCTACTAGTTACCATAGACATGCACTAGCCTAGCACTAGCCTAGCACCACTAAACTCTTCAAATATAAGGACTGCATGAACAAACAAAAAAACATATTAGATTGTAGACATGGGTTAATTTCCATCTATTGTCCGGCATTTGCGCTCACAAACACGCTCTCATCCACCCTGCCCACAGAGTACTAGTGGTAGTAGTGGTAGTGACAGTTGTTGTAGTATTAGGAGCAGTAACACCATTTGTCATCGGCTATTCTTGGTCAAATCTTGTTTAAAGTGTCCTGCTTTTTTTGCTCTGGCATCATTCATGAGTTATTTATCTCCAGTCGTAGTTCTCTCTCTTCGGCTTCATCCTTCTGCTCCTTTTTGCTCTGGTCGCCCAATAATCCATTTATTCACATCAGCCCAAACCTCTGGCCGCCTGCCGTCTTGCCACCAGGCCACACACCCGATGTTTGATGCTAAATTTGCCGAAAAAGAGCACGGAAATCACTCTCAGTAAATACAGAAATCAAATAAAACAATTTCCAAATATTAGTCTTGCAATTGACTTTCCTGCCCCGACATAAAACTGCCTTTGTTGGTGAGATTAAATGTGCTGCCTCGGCCGTGCCAACTTAAACACCGGAGGAGCCAGTGGCAGCGTGGGGTGACTTAATTAAACTCACTGTTGATTTGCAGAGACGAGGTCCAGACCTGAGAGTGGTTTCGGTCTCCACAGCTCCATGACATGTTCTCTTAATGGTGTCCTCGTTTTTACTGACACTTAGGCCCTGTCCGCACCTTAGCTGATACTTCTGAAAATGCAGCACTTTGGCATCTTGTACACACACACACAAATATAGCAGAGAGAGACGTTACATTATTACATTGTGCGTGGCATTACTTGAATGTTTTGTTTTGCTGATTGTGAATTGTTGGTGATATTCCTCTACAATCTATTATGTTGTTAGGTTGGGTCCTCCACACAAATCCAACTTTTTAATTTACTTTGCAAAGGGACAGTGTGCTAATCCAGTGAGTCCTTACTGGTATCGCCATGACAATATGTACAGCTGATGTAAATGTGTACCAAGTTGGTTTGTACAGAAATATCTGGACCCTGAGATAAAAAAAACAACCAGAAAAAGGTTGTGGATCCCTGAACTAATAATCATTAATGTAATTTTATTTTAATTTATATAAATGTTGCCTGTCTCTTTGACAGATACGGTGCTGAAGTTAAAGCATTTCATGTTTTGTTTATTGTTGTTCCTTAGCAGCGCAGAGTAACAGCTGTGGTATGTCATTTCCTGATGTTCAGAGGAGAATGACCAAAAGATAAGAGCCTTTAGCCTTTATTTACATATTGTTGTGTTATAACAAAAATGGGTTCCAAAATAAGTTCTCATAGTCGCATAAGTAAAGGAATAACGTTATTTTCATTGTGAATCATGCACTTGTACTTTCAAAACATATGTTGTACTGTGTGTGTGAATGTTCTCAGCTACTTCTGCCCTTTTACATGACCCCTCAGGCATAATTTAAGTTATTTGAGTTGAACTGAACCATTTTTGTTGTGTGGCCAAAACATAAAGTGTATGCTAAGTCATAAACACTGAAAGTAGTTTAAATAGACTCAAGTAAATGCATCAGAATAGTAATCTACATGTTTTTGCAACTACAAGTACAAGCGGCTGTAATAAAACTACTTTCTGACCTCCACAAATATTCCTGTTGACTGTTAAACACGCGTCATTTTATGTGAAAAGTTCAAATTGACGGGCACTTATTCTTGTATCAGCGCGGATCAGAGCCTGTTCACGAGAAAGACTCAAGTTCCTTATACCTAAATGAATTAGCTCTCTCTCCCCTTGACCAACACATGCCATACCACACATACAGCCCGTTTATTATGGAGTAGCTTGCATTTCACACAGTGAGACCATGTGATCAGTTTAAGTCAATGTGAAATAGGAAACGATCGCCTGGAGGAGCGTCAGAACAGAGCAGCCTCAGATCTACTTACCGCAACATAAAAAGGAAGATATGACTTGCTGAAAGTACGGAATTTCAATGAGAGGAGGAACAAACAAAACAGTAAAAGAATTCATTATAATACGATTTGCGGAGATCAAAAGATTGGCCCAGCTACAGATAGTGTGTGCAGTGAGCAAGTTGTTCTGTGGCTCTAGAAACTCATGAGCCTGCACAGATTTTGACGGAGTGACGATGCCAAAACTTGTTTGCCAAATGTTAGCTTTTTGATAATGAATATGAACAATAGTGCATTTCTCTGATGCTTTTGTTTTGCACTTCTTGATTAAGTGACCTTGACCGAGAGGTTTGCAGTTGGAACCTCATTCCTTACCTGTTTCAGGGAGTCAAAACACCTCTGCAATATATCATGATAGTTAGTGATACAATACCAATGCTTTATGCTCACTACTGCCACCTCAGGTCTTACGCGTAACTGCAGGTTCTATATTAAGCTCGACAACATGACAACACTTCAGACCCGAATTAACACCTTTTTGAGTGACAGTGCAGGATTTTAGAGGCAGTTGGGCTCATTCTACACATTAGGACATGGCTGAAACATGTGGGGGGAGGAAAATACATAGTTTGAACATTTTTAAACTCAGTATAGTCCCTTTAACAGTATTGATACTTTTGATGACCTCATGCATATTATTTACTCTATTTAATTAAAAGGGGAACAATTTATTTGTATGTATTGATTAATATGGTCGGGACAGTGCATGTTAATGAACACACATCACCGGATTGTAGTCTTAGTTTCATTTGCATCCGTTGTCCCACAGTCGGACTCTCAAACACACTCTCATTCATCCTGGCCTATTGTACATGTTTTAGTGGAAGGGGAAACCGCAGTACCTGGAGGAAACTTACGCAAACATGAGAACATACGAACGCCACACAGAAAGGCCTCGTCCCTGGTGGGAATCGAACCCGAGACCTTCTAGCTAACTGCTGTACCACCAAGCCATGAAAACAAATGAATCCCATTGGGTTTCCTTAAAAATAGTCGTAGGTGATTATGCAGTATATTGATTATCGTAGTATCAGCATATTGTGACGTATCATTATCAGAAGCCATGTGTCGCTTATTGTATCTAATCTGGTTTCCTCCTAGTTCAGACTTCTGTTGTGTTCTGTGAATGGAAAATCTCAGTGTCTAGTCCTCTACAACATAGATACATTTCTAGAATGTCTGAAAGCTTTAATTAGGACGATTTGAGAAAAAAAGTTTAAATAAATAATTCAATACCTATAATATTCTTGCAATATTTTACTGAACCATTTCAACACAGTGCGATTAAAGCTAAACTTTCCATTCATTTTTGTTTAAAGCTGTGTTTGCAAAAATACATAACATGCTTTAAATACTTCATAACAATGTTCCTGTATTCAGCAGTCTATTGAAAGATAGTGTAAGTGCTGTAGTAAGCTTTGTTTTGTGTGTGATAGTGCGGAGTGTGGCCTGACGTGCCGCCTTCCAGCTCGCGTCCTTATAAGTAAATGAATTCGAGGAACCTTGGAATGAGCTGTTCAGGGAGCAGCTGCAGATTTAAAAATATCATATTAATTTAGCATCCCAGCAAATCTGCGGGTCTGTTGTGGCTGTTATAAATATAATCCAGCACATGCTCGGCGATTACAGTTTGGAAACGCATCATTTAACTGTACTACTGCGGCCTGGATGTTTAGCTGACAGCTCGGAGCGGACCGTGACATGAAGCAGCAGAGAGATGTCAGCGCCAGAGCGGCAGAGAGGTTATGGACTAGAGCGGGGGTTCTCAAACTGTGGTGCGTGGGCTTGGGTTGGTTTTCGGTACTGGGTGTCCTCTGCCAGTGAAGAACTCATCTCAGATACAATTTCATGCTCTGGTGTTGGATTTCAGTCTGATTTAGGCTTGATTTAGTTCAGGTTTAGGTCCATTTCAGCTTTGTTTTAGATCAGTCTTAAATATCACTCCTCAAAGGCCTCTCTCCTCTCTAAACAATGAACTGTTATTGCCATACATACAGACGGCATCTCTGGAATATCCCATACAGTCATGCTTGAAAACAATTTGGAGAAAAATCTAAACTTTCTCTAATTATTCAAAAACTACTTTAACAAATGCTACATCATAAATATAGTTTTCTACTAAATAAAGAAACAAAGACATAGAGAGGAGCAAAGTGGTTCAACAGCACATAAATACATAAACAACAGAGAATGCTAACTTGATGCTTCATGTTAGCATCGAGCTAATGCTAGCGGTTAGCTGCCTTTTTTCACTTCTACTGAACAATCTGCTGTGAGAAAATATCCATATGAGCCCGATTTACACTTGACTTTATTTATGTGTGATAAATAAGTTCATATTCCACCAGAAAATGGCTGAAAAGAGTGGAAAATTGTGTTTCTCTAAAGATTTTTAAATATTTCCCCCCTCGGCAACGCCACGCCCCCTTCTATGACACGAAGCCGTCTGTATCTATTCACCTTATTCCGACCCGTCCACTTTTGCCACTTTTTGCGTTGTCTCGGCACTTCCGTTGTCCAGACACTTCCGGTCGAGCGCGAAGCCCGTTCATTTTAACAGAGAACGAGGGAAAATATTCTCCGCTCAAATCTGATGTTTAGTCGATTGATTTGTGTAAAATGGCCAATGTTCATTTGCACCAACATGTAAACTCTGCACCGTTTCTCTGTGCGGCCTGAAAACGGATTTGTTTTCATGTAGTGACTGATTTTATGTGGACTTCTCCAGCCCCATGTTAACACATAGGAGAAAAGGAGCGGGCACAATTCATGGCGGCGCCCATGCGAGAATAAGGTGAACAAGATTGACCATTAACCTGTCAAGTAAAAAGCAGCATGTCGATAATTGAGATCAACCATAGATAACATGAATGATTACCGAGCTCTGAGTTTGAGAACCGCTGGACTAGAGTAGTTTACTAGAAGCTGCAGCTTGCGTTTCAATCTGTGTTGCAGTATGACATCACTGTCTCTGAGTTGAGACAGGAAAATCTTATCCCAGTGCCACCATCGTAAAAGCAACACAATAATGAAATGACATCACAGTGGGCCAATAATTAAATGAGCAGACGGCTATCCCACTGATTTTACTAGCACCATTGTGAGTAACAGCGTCCCAGTGGGGAGTGATGCAGAGTAGAGTGTGAATGCCTCGGGATTCTAACTTTTCCTAACGCTTTATTTCTATGTGACAGTTTCCTCCGGCTCCTCGGGCTCTCAGATCAGGGCTCACTCACTGACTGGGGTCGCAGTCGTGGCCACTGACAGTTTGAACCGTCTAATCTTCACCCCTCAGTCTGGCTTAAGCGCCGGCGCTGCTGCGAGCGGGAGATGAGTTTAATTATCGCGTTTGGGGCTAAAACTCATTAGCTTAGTGACCTGAAACGCACAGAGGCCAGTGTCAATACAGAGCAGCGCAAATCCAGGGGCTACTGCCTGTCCGACTGTGTGAGGAATTAATCACAGGCCGATCCCCGCTGGGCTGCCAGCTCACACCAGCCGCACAGTAGTTTCCTCGCTTGCTCCTGTTGTAAAAGCACTCCTAACGTGGAACACTCGATGGCGCGGTCTGATTTAAAGGCAGACTGCAGCTGTTGCGGCTTGTGGTATGAGAAATAACTTTGTGCTCACTTTTTGAAGATGTTGGGGGCATTGTTCATAGGGTTCCTTGCATAAGAAAATGTGCGTTTTTCCATAGCGGCTGTTAACTTTCTTCACAACTCGGTTATGTTTTTCCGTAATTGTCACTGGCTTCCCTCACTTCAAAGATTCCAGTGGAGGGTTGGTGCTCAGTAAACAGGGAGGTGTTAAAGACCACAGCCAGTAAACAAGGCTGATCTCACTCCCTGAGGAAGCGTCCAAGTCGACCTGTTTAACACATGCACACATCCCCCAGAACCTTGTATTAACAGCCCATTTATGAACACTTTAAAGATCTGCTACAGGAGAGGACACTCTTCACTCTCGACACACTACAGGCCATGAGTAATGCATGCTCTTTTTAAGCAACATAGGGGCAAAGTGTTTAATGATGCCCTTTACATTATCTTCACATTTTTACTGATGAATACACTACTGTAATAAGCTGCCAGCGAAAAGCAGCCATTTCCCCCCCCAGATACACAAACCTGAGTAGTAATCGCTTTGTGATAATTTCAAACCTCATAGTGCAGTATTTGCTGCTAAGTGCTAACATCCCCATGAAGCACATTGACCTGGATTCAGAGAGTGGGAAAGAGGTCACGCTGGGGTCAGCTCAATTAAAGATAAAACCGTGGTCATTAATGAGGAGGAACGATAAAAATATTCACAATAACAGTTTTGTGCTCAAGCCAACAGGCCTTACCCAGGCCCAGCATCATTATCCAGTAAGTGCTATAACGTGTGTGCACTTTACTGAAAGGCAGCTCTGGAAGCAATAGTCCATTCACTGGGGTTTGCTCGGGTCAGTGGTGTCAGCATAATGTTCAGTCAGTCTGTAAACTGACTAGGCAACTTAATCAAGCGTAATGTACTGTATGTTGTCGTCGTAGTGTTGTGGTGATACAGTGGTGTGGTTTGAGGGAGAAAACTAGTGGCACAGAGGTCATAAAACAGGAAGTGGAGAGCTGAGCACAACAGGAAGCAGACCGTGTGAAGGAGTAGCAGGCTTCTCCTCGTGGCAGATGTTAAACACCTAGAGATGGTCATAAACATGTAAATAATTTGAGCATGAAAAATAATATGTATTTATATAAAAACTACATGTATTGGGGTGACTATATTGGTGAATATGCCTGTAGACGTCCAACTACCGCATATGCTTATGCATTTGGAGCTTTCACTCTTAAACAAGGCACGGTCATGCAGAGCAGCATCCTAAGGAATTGGATTTCATGGGTGAGATACAGAGGGCTGTGGTTTTCTGCTCGACTCAATACTTCATGTAAAGGATACGTGCAGCAGGGAGGGGGCTGTAGTGAACTGAACTGAATGGAAAAGGACACTCGGGCTGCACAATAAATCACCATTTTAGTGGTAGCAAAACTTAGGGATTTATCATAGTTTGGACTACTGTAAACGATATTCGTTAGCGGTTCATGTTTCATATTTCACTTGCCTCAAGTATTATTGCAATTGACATATTCACTCTGAACTGATCTTTCTTTTAAAACTCAAATCACAAAACGTTTTCCCCCTATTTACCCCATTGTGCAGCTCTAAAAGATTCAGATTAGTTTAGTTTATTTGTCACAGACACATATATACATACATGTACCGTCCAGCTGCCAAAACAACAACAACAACTTAGACAAGACACAATATAAACACAACGTATGCACTCTTCATCTGTTATATTAAACTTATTTGTTGCCTTGTGTGTTATCTTCACAAAGCCGGAGTCTCGACCTGCTTGAGCAGAGTTTGTGTAACACTGTACTTCTTTGTATTGTAAGTCTGTGAGTGTTGGCCGCTGCGAGCATGTCCTGTGGCTTTTATTGATTTTCACGTCAGCCAGATAGGGTTTCTTTCTGCCATAGAAGCATATTACATCTGCATTGATCTGGACAACTTGTCTGAGGATGTGGAGCTGCGATGAGGAGCCTTTGTGTACAGCCGGTCATACAGTGCGACACTGTAAATGTCCTCGGCATCTGACTGTGTTTTTGTCGAACGAACGTATTCACTGAGAGGAAGGCTAAGGTTAAGCTGCAAGACCAATTGCAATTGAATATGAATTATTAATATGTTAAGTGGTGTCATGTCCCCTGCAGAAAACAAACTATCCTGTCTCCATGTGATTAAGTATAGAACCTGTTAATGCATGTCCTGAAACACATTTAATTCTTAGCTTAGTAGTTCATATGCACAATGCACAGTGAACTGAATCGTTATTTAAAGAGGTTGAAATAATCATTCCTCATCACATCTTAATACATGTTAGAAAAATTAAAGTTAGACATTTTTTTCAAATTTCAAAAGCTCTTGTTAAAGGTTTGCAGGGTACAATTTCAAGCCTATCAAATTACCGGGGCTAAATGCAAGTTGGCCATTTTATACTCAGTACTGCCACCTCAGGTCATACCTGTAACTGCAGCTTCTATATAAAGATGTTATATTTCTTTCGATACCAGTCGTACCTAAAACCTTTTTTTTCTCCGATACCAAACTGGTATTGTTTCATGGCACCCAGCCCTCGTCGCTATTGAGGATGACTTAAAGAGACTAGATTCAAGTTGGTCATTTTATACTCAGTGCTGCCACCTGAGGTCTAACACGTAACTGCAGCTTCTATATTAAGCTCGTGCATGACGGCACTTCGGACCCGAAGTAACAACTTTTTGAGTGACAGTGCAGGATTTTAGAGGCAGTTGTGGTGAACAGGTCTGGGCTCATTCTACACATTAATACATTGCTGGAACATGTAGGGGGAGGAAAAGACATAATTTTAACATTTTTAAACTCAGTATACATGTCACATGTCATTAGTTTTAGTCAGTTTAGTATAAAATAAATACTGCATAATAATATACTAATACACCAGGAAATGAGAGGCACAGTTTTTGTTCAAGTAAAAATGTGGGGCTTGCATTTACTTACTTTTATAACACAGGTACAATTTAGTCTTTTATATAAAATAAAATATGGCAAACTTCTGTATCCATGGGTAAAATGTTAATGGCAGGGAACAGCCGACAGGCAATAGATGTTAAAATGGATAAATAGATAGATCCCCAAACTTTTTAAACTATTCTCAACCTCACAATGAGCCTTTCCAATATTCACACACACACACAACAATCATGCCTGTATTTCATCTCTGTAAAGTAAATGAATTTGCTGAACCGGGACGTAGAGGAACAGTAGAAATAATATTAAATGCTTGATTATGACTTGCCTCGATGGCGGAGTTGGGCGGCTCAGTGCTGGCCTCCACACGCTGCTGTAATCCAGGGGGGGTTAGGATAAAGCCTCGCCTCGCCTCGACACTCTGCCTCCTCCCAGATCAGATGAGATTAGGAGAGCGCTAAGGAGCTCGGGGCTCGAAGGCAGAAGAGCGAGGAGAGACTCGAGAGGCAGGTGGCTACTTCTGCACCGCAACGGAGCAACAAAGCCCAGGGCTCAAATGAATATACCCGCACCATCGCTATGGGACATAATGACATGCTAGCTCGATCGTCAAGCAGTAGGTGGTTTCACTGTTATTGCTTTAGGACGTTCATTCCTTGTCATTTGTGCACCGGTCGTTCATGATGTTCATATTGGATGGAACAACTTTTACACCTATTACTAAATTGTTACTTATCATTTGCTATTTGTTACTAAGAGTTTGTGATATGCTGGTGTTGTTCCCTTTTCAGAAAGATGATTCAGTGACCAGGTTTTGATTTGAGATTGTCTTTGAGAAGGAAATGACTAATTATACCTGGAATTTTTATTTTATTTTTTTTTTTTTTTTTTTTTCTATTATCATGTAACACATTGGGAATTAAGCAATAATACCCCTCAACTAACATCCCTCCTTAATTTTGAGTAAGAAAAGCTCTGCACATGCTATTTCGTCTGAATTTGAATGTGCTGTGGTATATTTCACAGCATTGTGCCTTAGTTATTCAAAAGGCATTTGCCGGAACGCATAATAGATAAGTTCCTTTTGACCGTAAACTGAGTCACAATCCAGTAAGATTATGCTGACTGCAGATTTTCTTTGCTACATATGTTTAAAGTGGTTTCGCACTGGCAGAAGTGAATAATGTCACTCCTTTTTTATCCTCTTGGGGAAGTTAAGAAGCAGCTGATGTTCTTTGTGCTTTAGAGAGCTCAACATGGAAACTTTGATCTGACTGTCAATAAGGAAAAAACTGAAAAACTAAAGAAGCTTGTGGATGGCATCAAGCGTCGTCTTACTATGAAATTCAATATATTCAATTTCTCTCAATGTCTCTTTGTCTGTCTTTCAGCAAGCCATGCTGCGCTGGACTGAGAAAGCTTACCCCAGTGCGATGCCTTTGGGACTTCTCGTGATTTGAAACTTCCTGGCGCCCAGATAGAAAAGTTTCAAGTTGTGTCGAAGCTGCTGTCACAATGGGGAGGAAAAAGATCCAAATCACCCGGATCGTGGATGAAAGAAACAGACAGGTGAGTGCATTTCAAATGTGAATAGTGTCATTTCTTAGGGCTTGAAATAGCAGTTTAGTTGGTGAACAACAAAGTACCCTGTCTCTGCTGGGTCCAGCCGATCTCACGAGTCTAATTTCAATCAGTAAAATCTAAATGAGATGCTTCCCCCCCAAAAAAACCCTGCAGCACTGCCGATTCCTACCAATTCCAGTTCCTTGAGTTGTTATGATTGCCATGTTGGATTCCTCTGGGTTGTGCGCGGTCACAGCTGGTGGCGAGGGCAGTAATTTGGGGTTAGCCCGGGCCGGACAGCACCCTATGATTTAGCTGGGTGGGTCAGGGTGAGGGACACAGTGGCCCTCTCTGCTTGGCGTCTCGTAGCGCCACCACACTGCCGGCCACTGGAATCTCTCCATGTCTGTCTCCTCTCTATATATATATCTCAGGCCCAACAGCACAACAAATACCAGCCTGTCTGGAGGCAGGGCGCTGGAAATAGGGATGTGGCTGGAAAATAAATATCCATGGTTGTGTTTGTATTTGATGTTTGGTCGTCTCAGACATTTTTAGATAGACTCTAGTTTGCTATTGGCTTATCAAATGTGCCAGTTTTTATATTTAGGTGTGTGTAATCTATTTTGGGAGAGCAGTGTGTGTGTGTTGCTCGCTTGCTACTTTATCTGTGGAGTGTCAAGTGTAGCAGCTGGCATGGCATAGTACAGTTTTACATGCCAGAGATGCAAGTTTTCAAACGCAATTAGCTTATACTGTAAACAGGTGGACATGCAAAATGAGTAAAGACAGTTTGCATGTGGCTGTTGTCTCAGTGTGAAACAGTATGAACCTGATGATTCTCCTTTCAATTGGGCTTGAAAAAATGTTATTCAGCTACAGCTCTTTACATAACTTTAAATGATGCTTACTTTCACGGGTCTTGTTGTCAGCCTCTGTCTTCTAGTTACAGAAAGCGTGTAAAAGTTGGTGGTAAACATAATCACGAGACTGAAATCCACCTGATGGTTAACCACTCCACAAAGGCAGCCTGTGTCACGGTGCTAATATGAGTCAAGATCCCTGAAGATGAAAGCACTTGGATCACTTAAAGGGTGTAAACTGCTCAGTGAAGAGGGGAAACTCATGATCCGACTGTGATCTGTTACCGCTCATGTTCTCTCTGCGTGTGCTGCTGCAGCTCGTGGCACACATGACATTTTCCAGTCCCTCACACGTGGATGGCTTCCAAATCACTGGGAAGTTTGTCGGGACAGTGACAGTAGATGTTAGAGGAGTGTTTCTGATAGGAGTGTTAAAGGTCTTGTATTATGTTCTAGCACTAAAGACTTCAGAATGACACACTGCATTTGCAAAGCATTCTTTGTATCTTTAAAAAAAACAAAACAGGTGAAAGTGTTTCATTGTTGCTAGTGGAGGACACATGGAATAGAGTGAATAATGAACTAATGGAGATTTTAAGTTGTAGAGTATTTGCGTTATATTAGTGTAATTATGTTTTTACTTAAGCATGTTACACTTAAGTGTGTTTTCGAGTAGTGACCTGGCAGCTAATAGTTGTTTTAAGTAAGTAAGTAAGTGCTTTATTTGTCACTGTACAAGTGGACAACGAAACAGTGTTCAGGTGTTAGTCCTGAGCCGCTGTGACTGAGCCGTGCTGCCACCCACTGTGGGTCAAACTGACCAGCATGTTTTTGGAGGTAGAGGAAACCCAGAGGAAGCACCCAGAGGAAACCTGGCTGGTCTGCCTTCAGCGCTCCCTTGATCCTCTGAAACGGTGCAGTGCTTCCTGGGTTTGTCCCAGTTTCAGAGCATGGTGTCCTGCACTGGTCACCTCCTCTTTCCTCTTCCTCGTGTACAGCTGCCTCCCCTCCACAACAGTCTTTCTCCATCTTCTGGGAAGAGCTTAGCAGTTGATCTGTTTTATTCTCCAGTGAACGTCTACAAGCCAGAACAATAGAAGGCATGTGTGGCTTAGCTGTGAGTTACGCCCGGATACCTCCAGCTCCGGCTCTTTTCTCTACTTTTTTAATATTGTTAAAGCTAATGTTTGCTAAATGGCTGATTTCTATGGCAATGTTCGACTGATAAAAGCGTGATTGGGAAACCAGTGTCACTTCTTAGAGGAGGAAGGAGGGAACCATCATTTGGAGCTTCTTAGAAGAAGGCCGACTGAATGTGCAGGATAACTTAAAACATACAGTGCATGAAACAAATCCCGACGGAGGGAAAAACATTTTAACACATTTAAAAGTTCAGAAAACTGCTTTGTTATCCCACTGGAAGCTGGTGAGTTTTTATACCATTTAAAGAAAGTCGAGCCTTCATCAAATACAGTTTTGTCACATAAGGAATGACTTTGGCTAAGCTCCCTTGACTTTCATCCTCCTCCACAAATATCCATTTAGCTTTATGTCTACAGCCCTGACATTTCCCTTCAACAAGCAAATAAACATGTTGGCCAGCAGCATCTTCTTATGATGAGGTGCAGATTATCTACAGTCAAATTAGCCGTGGCATGTGCGTGTGTGATTGAAACTCATGTACTCATTTTAATGCATAAACACTCCATAGTCCACAGTCAGGAAGTAGTGTTTGTATTTTAAGTGAATATTTCTTTAGTGTGACAGTACTGCTCTATAACGTGGTCTTACAGCTTGTCTTTGTTGTGCCCTTTAGGTTACGTTCATGAAGAGGAAGTTTGGACTAATGAAAAAGGCCTACGAGCTGAGCGTTCTCTGTGACTGTGAAATCGCCTTGATCATCTTCAACAGCTCGAACAAGCTCTTTCAGTACGCCAGCACGGACATGGACAAAGTTTTGCTGAAGTACACGGAGTACAATGAGCCTCACGAAAGCAGGACCAACTCTGACATTGTGGAGGTAAGCCACTGAAGCCAGAGTAAATGTTTACTATGAGCTAACTCCACAGGGATCATGCGGAGATTAGTGAGTGGTAGCAGTTTGAAGTCTTCACAAAGTCTGAGGTCGGGGGTTCTCTGTATCGCCTTCAGATCTAAGATGAAATACATGCCGCTACTTCTAACAAAGAGCAACACCCTTTTGTTCCCCCGAAACATTTATCCAAACTCTAGGCGACCTTTCTGAAGCGTAATCAGTGCGCTGACGCTGGTGCTGTTGCATCATGGTCCCTGAGCTGCACATACTCATCCCTGCTGCTGCTGCCATTAAAATTGAATGGTCATCGTGACTCACTTTCTGCCCGTTTATGTAAGCCTCTAATGTGTCTGTCCTGTAAAGTGTTGCATCTACTGCCCTTACCTTCACAACACATATACTGTTCAGTTAGGGTTGGGCGATGTCCCCTTAATTGGCCGTTGACGATGTTTACAGTGAACCATCGTGATGGACGATGATATCGTCCATTTCTCATTATAAGCATTTTTTTTACATAGACATTTACATAGCCTATATATGCTGCATATTACTATGTATGTTAGGAAAATGTGAGATTGCAGCATAAATGGATCTAAACTAAACATGATTTGAACAGAGTCACGGACACGACTTTTGCAAAAGAAATGTGTTAAAACTTGTGCGCAAAGTCTGAGAGGAGAACGACTCATTCAGAGCGTGAACTCCAAGGCTCTTATCACACTAATACAAATGTAAATCGGAGCTTATTATTTGCATTTGCTCAATTTTAACGTAATGTTTAAGAAACAGTGGGTGAACGGGACAATATTTTGAAGTTTGCGTCGTAGCTACATTTTTGAAGCCGCTCCACGCGCCGCCCGGTCCGTGTGCTCTAACCTCTTAACTCCTGTTGCACCGCCTCTTTCTCTCTCCTCTCTCTTTCCTCCTCGGTCCTTCGTGAGAATAGTCCACGCGCTCAGCTAGCTCCGATGTGAGAGCCATCTCATTTTAAAACGGTTTAAGTTTCAATACGCAGCAAAGCAAAACAAAACCACGCGCTGTTAAACTCTGAGCTGCAGAGAGAGAGAGAGCCCCGCGCGTCATAAACAGAGCAGCTGCGTCTTTACTTTAATAATTACGGCCAACACATCGTGGCTTCTGCCAGGCTACTGACGCTAGCGCGCATATTAGTTACATCAGTGATTTAATTTACAGTGCAATCCCTGCAAAGTTTGTAGGTTTACAAGGCCTACAGAAGATCAGTACTAAGATCAGACAATACATCAAAAACCATCTGGAAACGGACTGTGATCTTTCTTTCTTTTTTTTGCATACAAAGTGCTGAACGGACAGACAGCGATCTTTGTTTTTCTTTTTTTTTTATTACCTTTTTAACCTTTCCTTTCGGGCTGGAGTTAGTATTTTTATGGCAGTTACTGATTAAAATCGTACGGCCCAGCCCTCCCAACCACCACATAAGCATTAATGACAAACAAACATTAGCAAAAAGCAAATCACCCCACAGCCGCCTTTGTTGTTTTCTTAGTTGCATCGTCTGATATTAGATTTCCTCCCCTTTCCCACACTGACAGTTCATGCAATGCCAAACAGCAGACTGGAGCTGCCTCCTGCTAACCACAGGCAACACCTGTGTCATCTCTGCACAACAAGCGTGATTTGCCTACTTAAGACGTCTATTTGCTTGTTCCCACAATCGTCACGCAGGCTGACAAGCAGCTTAAAACAAAGCCTGGAAAGCCAGAGGTTGCTCTTTTACATGTGGGTCTGTCCATTTGCAACATTAGTGCTGCACATTTGACTCTATGTAAAGCAACACCCTGTTGATTTTAGCAGACTTTTCAAGCATGTTCATTGTTGTCACCTGACGCGCAGTTTCTTGTGTGGTCTATGCCTGGACAGACCATAATATTTAGCTTTAATATTGTACCAAATTATACCTAGAATATCTTTTTTCTTGTTTTTCTTGTCTTGTGGTCACATATAGATATGGCGTCTCTGGACTCGCCCATATATGGTCATGTTTGAAAACAGTTAGGGGGGAAACTATTTGGAGAAAAACCTAAACTTTTTCTGATTGTTCAAAAACTACTGTAACAAACGCTGAATTATGAACATAGTTTTCTACTAAATAAAGATACAAAGACATGGAGAGGAGCAAAGTGGTTCAACAGCCCATAAATAGAGTTTGGGAAATTCCACAGTTACCATGGAGATCCGCCATCTTTGCAGCTGTTAGCACACATTTCCATTGACTAACATTAGGTAAAAACAGTATAAAAAGTGGAGAAAATAGCCGTGTAACAACTCTGTTAGCTGCTGAGTTACTGCTGGTAAATACATTTAACTCACTGTGGTGTCCAACTCTTAACTTTTAAAATCTCCATTAGTTTACAATTGCTGCTAATCCCATAATGCTTAGCGATATGACATCACATTCCCAAACTCTATTCACCTGATTCTGCCCCGCCCACTTTTGCCTCTTTTTGCTTTGTCTCTGCACTTCCATTGTCCTTCGCGCTGACATTTCCGGTCGAGCGAAGCCCATTCATTCCGCAGCTCAAATCTGATGTTTAGTAGATTGATTTGTGTAAAATGTCCAATGTTCATTTGCACCAACATATCAACACTGCACCATTTTTTCTGCAAGGCCTGAAAACGGCTTTGTTTTCGTGTAGTAACTGATTGTGTAGTAACTGACTTCTCCAGTTCCATGTTAACTGATAGGAGAAAAGGGGCGGGCACAATTCATGGCGGCGCCCACGCGAACTTCCAGAATTAGGTGAATACATAAATAACGGAGAATGCTAACATGATGCTTCATGCTAACGGCTAGTTAGCGCTAGCTACGACTGCCGTTTTTTTCACTTCTATTGAACAATCTGCTGTGAGAAAATATCCATATAGGCCCGATTTACGCTTGACTTTTTTATGTGTGATAAATAAGTTCATATTCCACCAGAAAATGGCTAAAAACAGTGGAAATTTGTGTTTCCCAAAAGATTCTATTTTCCCCCTCGGAGAAGCCACGCCCCTTCTATGACGTGATGCCGTCTGTATCTATTCAGAGAAGTGCATTGACAAACTATTCACTCTTCAGTCTTTTAGTGTATACAAAATAAAGCTTTGTAAAACGTGTCATGAAAATCTTCCAGAGAACCTGTTTGTTTAATCTCCCATGCTGCACACTCTATAATGGCCTCCAGTGAAAACACATCGCTGCTGGTCAGTCCTGCTCAGTCGTCTTGACAGATTGCTTTTGTCATAATAATGAGACAGGTTTGTGTGCCACAGACTTGAGTTTCAATAACAACAGAGCAGCGGTCCAAGAAATGCACTGCGTTCCCGTCTGCCTGCAGAGCGCTCAGATGAATTACTGTAACTAAAAGTGAGAACTGCAATAATGAACGAACCTGAGACACAAAACATCACTTGATTATTTGGTTTAGTCTGGTTTAATCCCACATCTTAGAAAAAGTGGAACGCACATGAGCCAACTTTCTCAGAACTTTATCACTGTCTGGATAAGAACTTCTCAAGTGAACAATGGACGTATCTTTTATCATCCAATTGTAGCAGTCACAGCACTTCATAGCCTCATGTAGGGATCCAAAATATAGTGCCAAATGATCATTATCGCCTCAGATTGACAATAAGCTCTCGACAGGACATTGCCATTAAAACCCTTTGTTTCTAATGTCAAGCTCTAGTGGTCATGTTGTGACTGTCCATTCGACTCAAGAACTCATGTAAACTATTGATTCTTTTACTTTTATGTGTGTGCCTGATTTAATGTCTATCTACAGCTATACTGATATGAAAAGCGGTTACTATTTCCAATCTAGAGTCTGTGGTCATACCGCAAGAAGCTACAATGTATTGCTAAATCAAAGACTGAGATTTGCATGCATGTTTGCACAGCCTAAAACAAAAAGGCAACTTAACTTCTTTACCCCCGCTTTAACTGAGCCCATTCTAAAACTGACTGGAGCTTACAGCCTCTAGTCTAGACCGGGGGTTCCCAAACTTTTCTGGCTGGGACCCCAAAATTGACACAAAAACTTTACGCTACTTTAGGGAATAAAAACATGTTATAATCAAGTTAATGTATATCTAAACAGTTCGTTTTGAATAATTAAACGGATTTCATTAATTATAGGCTGGTTTACACTAAAAAAGGAACTAAAAACAGTAGCGTTTTTCTTTTTGTTTAATCTTGAAATCATCTGGCGACCCCCACCCAGGGCCTCGCGACCCCCCGAGGAGTCCCGACCCCCGCTTTGGGAACCACTGGTGTAGACCATAGACAGTAAATTGGTCTAGACCAGTGTAGCGCCTTGAAAGCTAAGGCCTACAAAACTGATCTTAGATTTTTCCACGCGTTGTCACTTTTTTGTTGCTTTTTGTTTTTTTATTCATCAATTTTTTTGCTTGTTTGAGTGCGTTTTTGTCACGTTTTTGTCAATTTTTGGTGGGTTTTAGTCGCTTTTTAATGACTTTTTAATCTCTTTTTTTGCTGCATTTTTGGCACTTGTTTTGTCATGTTCTGTTGCTTTTCTGTTGTTTTTTTCTGTGTTTTCATCCTCATTTGCTTCTCGTTTTTGTCGCTATTTTGACTTTAGCTTTCAGATTTGGGTAAAGTCGAAGAGGGAAAAAATGTGTGGGTTTTCCTTACAATTTTCCTCATTCATTCCCGTTTGAGCCTTGCTGTGATCCTGATTTAATATTCTGACACAATGAAAAACTATTTGCCTTGCTTTCCTGTTTTAAACATAGTGAGAAGTTCTACGTTGAAAGGATCAAATATCAGTTTTTTTCCCATGTCGTGCCGCACCAGAGCCTCATGTTGCTCATTGTAATCGTACATGCCTCACGGTGGCACACATCCAGATGCCTTTGCAGATCCACTAAAGGCGACTTTGACATTGGAGATGATAAGAGCGCCTGCACTCTCGGCTCCCCTAACACACACTTTAAGATAGCCGTCCGCGTCCAGACATGATGTAGTGGTTAGAAACGGCATGTGTGGAGCCACAAATAGCCTGTGGAACTTAAATCAAATCCCACTCGGCTGCACGTCCTCCACTGAACCCCCGATAAGGGAAAAACATATTCTTGAAAGACAATGTGCTCCTTATTTGATCGAGCGCATCATGTTATAGACAAATCTACAAGTCATCACATGTGATTAGTAACAGCTGTCCTCCCTATGGTTATGGGTCAGGTGGAGTTTACATGTCAATAGGAGTCTGTGTACACTCACAATCTCCTGATGCTGAGCAACAAAGTGCATCCTCTCCCCCGTGCGGCTCGGCTCAGTTCCCCTGACGGCATTAACAACCATCGCTGAGTCATTTAAACTGCTGTTTGCTGCTATTTGCTTTGAAGCGCGTGTTGAATATTTATGATTTATTTTAGTTGTGCACCCGCCTCTCCTTTGTTGCAACACTTTCCAGTTAAGATCATTAGCCCCTTCCTGCTGTCCAACAAAGTGATAAAAGGTCTGCATGAACAAATGGAAGAAATCTTATAGTGAGGATAAGCAGTTTGCAAATGAATGGCTGGAGGATGTGCTTTTAGAGGTTTCAAGAAAGAAAATATCATATCATAATTTTCATTTCCCTGTATCTTTATATTTGTAACTAAAGCCATCTGCTGCTGCTGTAGGTTCACAGTTCTTTGTGTGTCACTCACTCAGAGCATCCCAGAAATTATTAGGTAGGAGGAGAGTGTGTTTGAGCATAGAGCAGATTTTCTTCTAAAGGGACTAGATCAGGGGTGTCAAACATCCGGCCGACGGGCCTGATCCGGCCCTGCCCTGTAGAGCTTAATTTCCAGTAGTATGTAGAAAAGTAAGTCTCTCGCCCATTCCTGTGCAGAGTTATGAATGGGACTAAAAAGTGAGGAAAAAGTGACAACAAATGTGAGGAAAATGCAAGAAAAAATGAAGATAAAAAAAGTAAAAGAAAGTTTTTTAAAAAGTGACATCAACAACGAAAAGTCTGTTTAGATCCATTTTGTAGCTTTTAAATGGCGCGTTACGCTGTCATACGTTATAGGCTGTCATCTCCAGGCGAGAAGCTTTTAGATTTGGGTAAAACTGAAGTGGAGAGAATACACTCGCTTAAGGCGGGGGTAAGGGGTTAAAATATATATATATTTTTTTTGATCAAGGTCTTTTTATTGTTTTTTTTAAAACATACTTTGATACATTTAAACAGGGTTAAAATATTTTAAAAAGCGCAAACTCTGGCTCTTTTGTCTAAACCAATCAGCACCAGATCTGGATTAAAAATATCTTTAACCACTCAACTGCCCCCTTAGGGTTGGGATTAGGGTTAACAATTATTTGCATCCAAATCTCAAAGCGTATTGACTGGAGAGGTTACAGCCTATATGCCAGTGTGACACCTAATTTGAAAGCCAAGACCTTCTAGTTTCTAAAAATATGTGTGAGATCTGTGTGAGTGAAACACAACTGACGTTACATTTGCCATTTTTAACTCTAAATAATATCCTGATTAGGGTTAACTAACCCTAACCCTAAGGTGAAGTCAAAACATTTCTATGTTTTTATTCTATAACTGATTTGAGAATCAAAAGTATTCTGTAGTTTACGACACACTACATCATGTTTTTGTGATTGTGAATAAATCAAAAATACAGTTGTTTGCTGTAAAACCATTAATTGATTTGAACTGTTGACCTCACATCTGGGGACTCAGTTGTAGGTCATGTTTTGGAAAAATAATCTTACATAGTTGACCTTTAGACACTGGCTTTTTGAGAAATGTTTACTATTTCCACTTCATAGAAAAGACTCAAGGACCTTGCTTTGCCTACATTAGCTACAATCCATTGCAAGTGAATCTAATACGCCTTTATGGACCCATTACGATGCTTGAACCATGTCCTTGCAAGTTTAGATTGTCGTCGATGAATACAGAGCTATGTCATGTACAAAAGTCAGTGTCAATTAGTGATATCTGAAGTTTAATTGGTGGAAAGAGAAATACATGTGGGTGTTCAAAGCTGTGTGTTGTTAGACTAATTGTAAAAGGCTGTGTCTGTGCATCTGGTTGTTTTACTCTGTGACGTCAAATGTAATGGGAAAAAGAGATGACATGATGGATACCAGAGCAGTGATGTCAGAGGCCAGGCTCACATGATGTTAGCATGATTTGATTTGAACAGAGAGGGCCCCGCCAATGTTCAGGTGCTTTATATTAACATCCATCAATCCATCCAGTTCCCTGTCTATTTTATAAACGACTTTGTAACCTAATACTGAATCAGATGACAGTGCCAAAACACTTTTTTTTTTTCCTGGCACAAATCAATTGAATATTTGAGAAAACGTACAAAAGCTCTTGAAGCACATTGAACCTTTTGGGAATTTGTACTGTGAAAAAGTCTGTGTGTTTGCTCCAATCTATGACCAGATATTTCTTCTGTAATAAAAAAAAAACATGGATGTTATTCTGGGATAGATATTCAAAGAAACTGTTTGGAAATTGATAGGAAAATGGGCTGCTGCACGACATTTATATATCCGTTCACTTGAAGGCGCTGAACAAGAAGGAGCACCGAGGCTGTGACAGTCCAGACGCAGACGGCTCCTATATCCTCACTCCAAGCACAGAGGAAAAGTACAAGAAGATCAACGAGGAGTTTGACCACATGATGAGGTCACATAAAGTTGTAAGTGACGGGACTGCTGTATCCATAGTTGGCTTATGTGTTTTCTTATCGAGCTCTGACCTCTAGTCCTCAGGTCATGCACCCCCGGGCTTCCTGCACGGTGTGCCGTACAGCAGCAGTGTGGGCGCTGCTCTGTCGGACAGCGGCCTCCTCACCTCCGCTCACAGCCAGCTCCAGAGGAACAGCTCTCCTCAGAGACCTCCCAGCGCTGGAACCACAGGTGAGGGTCAGCATTTCAGTGGCCACTCTTCAAACCACACGCGTTTCATCTCACTTTGAGTATTTTGTTTGCTGCATTTCAGGTGGCCACCAGGGAAACTCGGATTTAACTATACATAATGGATCTGGAAACATTTGTGAGTATTTTATCGATTTTAGCAAAGCATTTTTGTCATGTTGTCATGTCAGGTCTATTACAAGCATACAAACATGTTGGGTTGCATTTCTATTTGAGCATCCCATCCCTTGTATTTCTCTCTCTTTCTTCTTGCTCTCAAAGATATTGCTTTCTATATATTTTTGGCACAAGATATTTAGTTTTGAAAACACTTTTAAGCCCTTGTTTTTTGCTGTGATCTGGCAGCAGCTCTGGCTCCCTTTATAACACACTATTAATGTACAAAAGGATTTCTTTTTCAAAGCAAAACATTTGTTTGTTTATTAGCTGTCTCTGGTCATTACAAAATATACGTAAAAAGCATTACAACAAGAATATCAAAGTGCCTTGTGATCCACAGTACTTCCCTTAGATGCTGGAAGGCTCTTTTCAGATCTCCGCAAGCTGGTTACAGTTTTGCTGCTGTCAGCTTGGTTCTCCTCTCTCAGAGTGTGTCTCATGTGAACACTGCCGTTATGTAATGTCAAAAGCAAGAGCAAGGAATCAATTATTCATTGTTTTCTCTTTTATAATATATAGCCACGCTTTCATTCGTTCATCCAAAGCTAAAAGGTTGACCGGCACATTTAGACAATCTGTAAGATGTCCTGTTGGGTCAGAAAGAGAAATGACCAGGGATGAAAATGGATGGTCCACTTACATTAATGCATTCATAACACATCGCTGGCTTTTATTCTCTTCAAATAAGCATTATGATAGGTGTGAGAATTGTACACTAAACTGGCAAATAGTGTGCTGACAATAACATTTGATTTGCACTCTTTTTTCCTCAGTGAATGGATATGTAGCTTCGCCCAGTGGCAGCACCATGGGGAAGATCTTACAGCCCAAATCTCCTCCTGCATCTTCTTCCAAAAGCAAGTCAGACCTGAGAGTCGTCATCCCCCACTCCAAAAACATGATGCTGGTAAATATATAATGATGCACACATCTTTTTATTCGTGTGTTCCAATATTTAGTTTCATTGAATGATTTAGAACTTAAATGCATGTTTGCCAGTGAGGGAAATCATTGTAGTTGAGCAAATCCAAAGTTATTTTCAAAACATGTTCTCGAAGCGCATAATGAACAGTCTGCGACGCAAAACACATAATTAGTTTGTTTGGCGACTCCTGATAATGAGTGCACGGCCATCTGCATCAGATTGTTGTCGGTGTTCTTGCTAACGCTACTAGAGTTGTCAAAAGGAGTTGAATTCATAATTTGTTAAAAGTTTGAAAAATCAACTAACAAAGAATTTTTGGAATATTTGACGCACTTTGGTACTTGAGGGCCCATGTGTGAATAAAGTTAAGTATTTAAAGCAATAATGTTTAATTGTTTGAGCTGCAGTTGAATCTGATAATGAAATTAAATTAAAACATCATCTAATCTAGTGATGGGCGATACCAAATTTTTCGGAATCGATACGATACAGTTACCGATACTGGTCATTTTTCATATGGGTGAATGCATTTCAATCAATATACATTTCTTAAGGCGAGACACTGCAGGTGAATAGGGAAAAAATGTATATTTACAGATATCAATTTGAAACTTTTGCTGTAGATCACTGGCATAAATGTGAGAAAAAAATGCACAACGCAAGTTTTCTGTCATTTTCTCTTTTCATATAAGAACAAGGTGTTTTATGCCTAAAAATGCCCCAAATTTCCCATCTTTTCGGCGACGAGATCTGAATAATGTATCGAGCGACATTCAAATTTATGGTTTCATTTTATTGATAAATGAGTTACCAAGACTTTCAGAGGGGATTTTGGATTTCTTGTTTAGTTTTAAAAAAATCTGTTTTTTAGTGGAAAATTTTGTAAAAATTAAATTTTCGCCTTATTTTTTGACATTCAAAACTCAATAAATGGGGCTAGGGATTAGATAATAAAAAATCCCTCTGAAAAAATCTTCCAAATATTGTTCAGTCCAAGGCTGTAAAATTTTAAGTCTTTAGGTCCGACTAACGTGGACATAGTGTCGCCACAATGACAGAAAAATGTGTTTTGAGAAAAGGGCCCTTGAAATTGCATTGTCCCATATAAGTCTATGGGGGAACATTGAATCAGCGCAATATTTAAACATGTTTTTGTGAAGATTAGGTGTATTTTCTGTTTCCGGGTGAAAGCTTATGTTCAGAGACCAATTTGGCCCAAAACCTGAAAACTGAAAAAATTGAGTTTTGCCTGTTGTGTCTCCCCTTAAACTGGTTATTTTAAATTACTAATAAAAAAATGACAAATAAAATGCACACTTTTGTTTAGTGGCTTTATTACTTTTTTCAGTTTATATTTTGCTAAAAGTAACTCAAAGTAGTGTAACTCAGCTACATTTTTGAAACAGTAATATATGTAATACAAACTATTACATTGTAAAGCTGTAATCACTAATATAGAACATATTATTTTTTATGTAACTTGCCCAACACTGGTTAATTAAACAACATCAATGTGAAATGAACTACACAAACAAACTTTAAAATGAAAAGCATAAACTAGAATGATCTGGATGGCTCAGTTCAATCCTCTGAATCAGAACAAGTACTTTTGTATTTCTAATTGCGCCGCGCCTTCTTTTTACATTATGCAACTTAGTATCAATAGTTTTTTTTAGTTGATACTTAAAATGTAGCTGTTTGGTATCAATCCGCCCATCCCTAATTTGATCTTCACAATAACATGTTTAAATTTTGCACCGATTCAATGTTTCCCCATAGATTTATTTGGGAAATTGTTTTTTTTCAAAATGCATTTTTCTTGCATTGGTGCGACAGTATCTCTCTACCCAAGTAGCTCCTACAGAGTTCAAACTATTCCAGTCTTGGATTTAACCAGATTTTAAAGGTTTTTTTTTTTTTTAAGGGACTTTTTCAATATCGAATTCCTGACATGATTTATTTTGTTTAGAATTTTTTTTTAAAACAAGGCGAAATTTTTATTTTGTATAGATTTTTCCTCTGATAAACATCTTACTTTAAAACTCCAAACTCCCCTCTGAAGAAGTCCCTCTGAAAATATACAAACAAAATAAAAATATACTTTTACTAAACATAAAATTACAGGAAAGGTCATAAATCACCCTGTGCTGTCCTGTCTTATATATAAAGCCTACGGGCCAAACATGCTCCACACAGTAATACATGTGCATGGTCTTCTCTTCATTCTCAAAGTTAGGATGTTATAATATTGAACATATTCATTTGTTTCTAGTCTTGACTCTAACATAACTCACCAGTGACACCAAGTAACAAACAATGACTGCGGGATGTAGATGACAAAAACTACTCATCGGTACAAGTAGTAAAATCACATGTGTTTGTTTCTTTGCTGCACTAAATGTTGTGGTCAGAGAGTAGTTGTGATCATTCTGAAACTGATCTTCACTTCCTCTTAAATGCATGTGTGTGTGTAGAAGTGAGTACAATGGGTTGGGTCTTTCTGCAAAAACATTCAAGACCCTTTCTTCTTTAAAGGTTTACACGTTCTGCACCGGATGAAGGAGCGAGGCTGCTGTTTTTGAGTAAACAATAGGGAGGAGAAGAAACGTAGCATTGTTAGTAGCTTAAAAACGACAAGTTTGCGGCCAACATGGAGTTATTCCACAGTGTCTAGTGCTAATGATCTCATTCAGGGTGATGTCATTTCTGACTTATCATCACACTCAAACACCGACCGCTAAAGAGGAACATGACTGAAAACACTCCTAATGCACGGGGCTTTTCATCACAAAGGTTTCACATCGAAGAGTTCTGTACTTTAATGTTTGGTAAACAGTGGGTTTAAAGCTTTAAAACAGTCAAAAGTCTCACCTCGTGTGCAGTAAGCTGTGACAGGCTGACTCCATGTGGCCGAAATGAGCAATACAGTCAAGACCTGTGAGGATTTTTGGATATAATTCATCTTATTGTACAGTCATGAGGCAATTAACAAACAATAATGCAACATATGCAAAAAAAACACTCCAAATAAATATGAGTAACACTAAGAAGTAATTAAAGGACTTTATTTAAATGGCCAAACCAACATGTTTCGACCTCCAGGTTTTCATCGGGGCTTTGTATGATAATCTAATATAATCTGTTTAATCCTAACTCAAAACGTCTTTAAATATAAATGTTTCTTTCAAGACTTTTAGATGTTAAATGGTTCATTCGAGGGCCTCAGCTTTCACACAGCTGACACCATGTGGCCAAAACGTGCAATACATTCACTACTAAACTAAGCAGAGTCACCTTAACCAATGGGCTCGCAGGGGCTGGAGTGGTTTTTGTGGGATTTAGGGTCAGGGTTATAGGTTAGGGTTAGCGCTGAGAGGGGGGGGGCCTACAATTCTGTTTAAGTCCCGGGGCCTATGGGTACATTAAGGCGGGCCTGAAACTAACCCACTCCTCACATTACAGAATAACCACAGACTCAACAGCAGCCAGTCCAGTCAGCCTCTGTCCACCCCTGTGGTCTCCATGACGACCCCCAGCCTGCACCAGAGCCTGGTCTACTCCGGGATCAGCCCTGCCTACAATAATGGTAAAAAAACAGTTTTTTTCAATCTACACTTGAGTGAGCCAATTGATATTTTAAGACATTAATATTTGTAGACTTAAGCGGATTGCTTTCTAACATACTCCTAATGCTGTTTGTTTGTTTGTTTGTGGTGGCAATGCCAGATTACGTCCTGAACAGCGCCGAGTTGTCAGGGTTCACCTCCCCTTCAGCCCCCGCTCTGAGCTCCATGGCAACGTGGCAGCAACACCAGCTCAACTCTCTGGGGTAAGTGTTTCAGACTCAACCCAGCTTTAGTAATAACCTCTGCTGCCTTACTTCTTAATATCAGTTTATTAAAAAAAGTGTTCATGCCCATCTATTTTTTAGGATATATTGTTAATATCAATTCAGTTTGATCTTCATTCGATCCCTGGGGGGCAATTTGTGTGCAGCCAGCTGAAACATACAGAAACACAATCATACAGGTTGATAAAAAGAGGATAATAATTAAAACCCGACTAAAAACGAACAAGTGTGGAGATCACATTAAATTCATAAAATCATAAAAAGTGCTTCAACCAAGGAACAGGTAAAATCTCTAGGCAGTGGTGCCCAAAGTGCGGCCTAGGGGCCAAATGCGGACCACAGACCAATTTTTGGTGGCCCTCCTTTTTCAATTGGCACATATTAAGAATTAGGGCCCGACCGATATATCGGCCGATATTAGGATATTTTCAAATTTCGGCCGCTAAAAAGGCCGATATCTCCGGGACTGAAAGTAATAGATACTTTACAGCACAGGAAAGAGCTCAATCAGAGCTTTAAAATGAGCCCTCCCACAACTTCCTAGGCCTCAGGGTTGCGTATAATTTTGGAACCATAAGAGATAGAGACTTACCGTTTTTTTGTTTTGCCATCTACTGATTTTTGTCTTTCAAACAAGCTCCCTCTGAAGTAACTACTAAACATAATATACAGCACCCACTGCTGTCACACTTCAACACTGACACATTTAGAAGCTTCATACACAGGTTTATAGACAGTTCTAAAATTTGGCCAAAAATATCAGTGGTGCATACCGGCATCGGCCAATCAAAATACCCCGATAATTGTTTAGTACTTTAGTTTATTCAAAGGACAGTGTGCAGTTACATTAAAAAGATGGCTGCACCAGATTTAGCACTATGCTAATTCCATCTGTAATTCCCACATTGGTCGACCGATATTTCTATATATTTCTATGATAGAAACCTTTACTATAATAATAAATGCTTCACTTCATCAAATTAAATTACTTAAAATATCGGCCTTTATATCGGCTATCGGCCATGCCAACCCCCTTCATATCGGTATCGGACCCCAAAAATCCATAACGGTCGGGCCCTATTAAGAAGAGAAGAAGAACTTATTACAAAATTACGTAGATCAGATGTTGGGTTAGTCCAGACTTCTAGCTGTGAGGCAAGAGTGCTAACAACTCAGCCACCATGCCACATTGTAGAGATGGCACTTTTTTATTGGTGATTTAATCATTTTACATGATTATAGCATCATAAACTAACATTTTTTCAGTGAGACAGAGCTGAATTAAGGTGTAGGACACAGTTAAAACCTCTCTTAAAGGGGCTAGATGCAAGTTAGCCATTTTGTTCTCACTACTGCCACCTCAGGTCATACGTGTAACTGCAGCTTCTATATTAAGCTCGTGCATGACGGCACTTCAGACCCGAAGTAACAACGTTTTGAGTGACAGTGCAGGATTTTAGAGGCAGTTGTGGTGAACATTGTTGGACATTGTTGGAACATGTAGGGGGAGGAAAATACATAATTTTGACATTTTTAAACTCTGTATAGCCCCTTTAATGTGCCCAGTTGAATGTTTTACTGCTTTTACATCTGTGGCCCTCAACACTGTAGAAATGTCCAGATTTCCGTCTATGATAAAGGTTTGGACACCCCTGGTCTAAGGCCTTTGAATCTCATTGAGCAATAAAAGGAATGTACTGTACTTTTAGGTGTTACTTAATCGGATCTGAACTTTTATGATTTTTTTTTATTTCTATAGAGTCAGTACCAGTCTGCCACACAATAAGAAATAGAACAGAAACTGCACACTTTCTGAAGCCTCTTTTATCTGCCTAAAGCTCAACAGGTACTAGTTTGACAATCAACGCCAACCACAACATCAACATCAAAGCCGAGCCGCTGTCCCCGCCACGCGACCACCTGACCCAGTCCAGATACGCGGGGACGTCTCACCGAGTGGCAGCGGCGCCTCACTCCTCTAACCCGTCCTCGATCCCGACGGAGATGGGCAGGTCTCCCACGGACAGCATCGGCTCCTCCTGCAGCTCCCAAGAGGGCGGCGCCAGTGACCGGGACGAGTACCAGCACAGATCAGACTTCCACTCACTCCCCATGGGCCAAATGAGCCGCGCCGAGGGCAGGGAGAGCCCCAGTGTCAAACGCATGCGTATGGACAGCTGGGTGACCTAAGGATCTAACATCGAAATCAGAGACGTTTTCTGTTATGTTTTTGTTTCTTTCTTAGATGTTTCGACAATACACCAGACAGTAAGACATACAAGAATATATCGGTACACAATTCCAACAAGTACAGTACAAACAATGAACGCTACACCGCGAGAATAATGAATCAACTTGGATCATCTGCAGCAGGGTGGAAAAGTTATAGTGTAATTTTATATTTTTCCACTAGATGGCGCCTAGTGATCAATTTGTTGCTGATCTCAGGGTTTGGAACTTGGAATAAAAGCAATATTTGTTCAGTTTTGTGACTGTTCATCGCAAAATTATTTATATGGGTTAAAATGTCGCTTGTCATTGTCACCCTTTTGCATTTTGTATGAACACAGGCTATGTTAATTTATACTTAAAAAAAAATACATAATGGTAATGTTGGTTTAATGCATAAAGCCATACACCGTTTCTGTATATGTATTTCAAATGTACTTTTTGTTTTGTAAAGTATCCTTAATATATCACTTTGAATTTAACTGAGGGTGCTTTGTTCATTTCTGCAGGAAGGCTACACAATATAGCCGGAATATTTTAGATGTGGCCACGACAAATATGTATATTATAAACATGAGGGTTTAAGCTATTCATTGTCTGCCTATTTTGTGTTTTAAGAAAAGGTTTCACTTGTTCCATCAGCTCAAGAAACACTCAAGGGGTGCAAAATAGACAGGAAATGTGCAATCAACTAATAGTAAGGAGGTATCTTATATACAAGGAATATAAAGCTTTAAAGGGCAAAAGTATTTAAATAATAAACATCAGTGGTGAAATATGGACCAACTTTTGTTGCCTTTAGATATTTTATGTTTACTGTTTTACATAAAATGTACGTAAATTCATAGCAGCTGAATTTTCACACTGCACAGATTCAGCAGACTTCATTCATTAAGGCCCTTTAATTGTTTGTAAACATTCCAGTCAGGAGACAGGAAGCTAGATTCCTATCTATTTCCATTGTAGCCAGGACCACACAAATGACCAGAATATGTTAGTCATTACAATTCAAGTAACTCCAGTTTACAACGAAAAAATGCCAAACTTCCTCCAAATAAGGGGTACTGGTGTATAAGATGTGCAGTCGTGTACTGTTAACGTCGTCAAAACAAAGAGAATGGAGGAAAGAGAAGGAAACCTCTGACTGCAGTTTTGCTCAGTGGAATCACTAGGCTATTTTCAGTTTATATTATGAAAAAAAAAAACAAGTGTAACTCAGTTACATCTTTGAAACAGTAATGTGTAATACAAACATACTACATTTTTATAGCTGTAACTACTAATACAAAATATATTACAGTTTTAAAGTAACTGCGGTCCAAACTTATACCTAATTTTCATATGTGTTGCATCTGAATTCTTCACAGGGATGTGTTTATCCGCACGTTTCACAACTGGCAGGGTCACTTTTTAGGGTCACTTTCACAAAAATGCAAGAAAACTGGCCTACAATTTCATGAAATGGATATAAATACTTTACAATTAGATGCACAGTGTTTTTTCCCCCTATAGACAAATATTTAAGACAAAAACACATTTCCTTCCATAACTAGAAAAAAACAGGTGTAGTTCCTTTAAGTAAAAAGAGTAAAATAATAATTATCTTGGTGGAAATCTTCTATCTGCACCAGCAGCCTACTTTCTGACCGGAAATACCTGGGCTCCTTTTATTTTGGTGAGATGCCATTTCCGGTCTGTGCCGTTACCGCGTGCAGCTTGACGATGTCCGAGTCTACCGTGTGAAGAAGAGGAGGAGGAAGTCTGTCCCAACAGCTGGGTTGTGTCGGTGTCGTGTTTATGGGGCCATTCAACAGCCGTAAGGGGGACGAAAAGCTAAGCAAATGAATATGTGGAGATATAACCAACACTACGAGGTAACTGAGACAGAGGAACTTTCATTTTAGTTGACAGACTGCCTTAGATGTTATTCCTACAGGTAAGTTGAGAGTTCTTCATTATCTCATACCTTCCCCTGGTGGACAGGTAAACTCTGTGGGGATTCATTTAACCTTTCCTTTCGCGAGATAGTGTGGAAAATGTGCCTATTCCTACCTTCAGTAAGAAATACCTGATATTAACCATTAGTTGGGCTTAGTAAATATTTGTCTTTATGTGCCTTGTTGTTGCGCTATGTCTGTCTCTTGCTGCTAAAGACTCGCTTCAACTTTTTTTTTCTTTTGCAACATGTTGCAGCACATACACAGTAAACGCGGGCGTTGTTGTGCATCTTGTAGGTACCTGCATTTCAGATGTTTCAACCTACAACACTGGCACAGCTCTAGCCTTGTGTGTTTTCCTGCCGCATATTAAATAAAGCGGCCTCATAAACGTCCTCCAGTAACTTTATCATAGTAAGTAAAGCAGTCTGACTCATGGGTGTCGTTTCACATCGTGAGTGAGCTGTGAACCTCGATCTTTCCTCACCAAAAGCTAACCACAAACACTAGCTTTCAGGAAATAACATGCAGTCCTGTTCTGACAAGAATGGCCTGATGCATGGTTGCTCAACTTTCTTTTTTGGCAGGAAAGTAACAGATTAGTGGACACAAAAAACATGGCTATAAATGTACATGTTTGCGGTGCTTTGATTTGATCTATAACGACCACACACATTTGCCTTCAAAGCTTTTGATATTTTGTGAAATCAGTGCTGTTTATGCAAACTCCTGCTCTTCCTGTGTATTTGCTCAGAATACTTTATGTAATAGTCTGTCATAAGCTGCTTCGGCTTCATGTGTCAGCCTAGATAACACAAGCATCCTATGAGGAAAGAATGACATCATTGGCTTAAACTTTTAGGATTTCATTGTTGTATCCCATCATGTACTTCACTGACCCCCTAGAGATTGTCCTTCTCACTTGACCCATCTCTTTAAACTGGACAGACCTGTTGTATGGACCAGTGGGCGGGACCCTTTCTCCAGATCTTGAGCTCTGTCCGGTATCTACAGAATTAGCATATGCCCAAAACCCATGGGAATAGGTTTTGGGGAGTCTAAAGAGAAAAGCCCAGAGAACTGAACATGGGTCATTTCTTGCTGTGGGTTTGAACAGTGCTAACTTAATCAACGAGGTTCATTCATTAAACCGGAGACAGCACTTCACCCCCTGCCTATGACGAGAAAAAAAGCCTTATTTATACTTATGTACATAGTGCCGTTTGTTTAACCTTTGATCCTCTTCCTCTGTTGCTTTGCCCGTATCCCTCGCAGGCCGCCGAGCATTGTACGAGAGGCAGATAAAAGAGTGAAACGTGACGCTGACCATGGCCTAGGGAGGAGGATCTCTGGACAAGGTTGTCAGCAGAGACTCAGACGACGGCCTCGGGGGTGTTTCCCTGAACTGTCCCAACCGTCACTCCTTCACTGTTTATTCGCATCCGTCAGTATCAACGCTCCGGACCACAGGTTAGATCTTTTGGTTGTCGTTAATTAGTTAAAAGGTTGGATTTTTTAACCTGGACAAGATGAAATACTTGTATATAACTTTTGTAATTTCACAGTTTAGCAAGAAAAGAAAAACAACAGTGAAGTAAATGAAAAGTAAAGGGTTAACCAGTCCAAAAAGTGTTAAATTGGCAAAGAGGAGAGGAGAAAAACATGATGAGTGGAAAAAGATTATAGCCAACCATCATTTTGAATATGGCACACGATGAATGAGAAGTTATTTTAACGAGAAATGTCAAAAAATTGAAATCAACTTTGCATTAGTGGGTGTGTGGTTATTTTGGCTGTCCTCCAACTCAATCAAACATTAACAGCCTGTAAATGAAAGGGATTGATCTGAACTCCAGTAATGATAAAGTTTAATCAGATTTGTTCAGTGCATTTGCCTTTAGCCTTAATAACTTGTGATGCAAAGTCATTTAAAGGTGCCGCCATGTTAGAGTCCTGTGTTATTATGGTCATTAGGGGCTAATTATTAACCCCACAGGACTGTCAGCTTTGTGGCGGAAAAAAGTACAGCGTAGTTCCCCATGCACATTATGTAACATTAGCTTATATGTATACAAAGCCTTTTAGCACCTGCTTCGGTGCATAATTTAAACCCAGTTAGCTTTAAGCAAACAAGACCACAAGCTCAACAGTACAGGAAGTGTATGCAGTCCCCTGTAGGTGTATTCCCATGTATCATTTCAGTCACAGTCTCACGCTTCCAGGTTTGACTGTAGAATTACTATTGCACCTGTAGAACTATAGTCATTCTTGCTTAAAGTGCATATGACACATTAGACACATTTGTTGCTAAAACTTAGTTAACACAATTATATGTAAGATTTTGCTAAAGATTTGTACCCAGCTTTCTTCAGTTTGGCTATTTTTGTGATGTTTATAGTTTCCCTTCCTTATTGGACACTGACAGGAAGTGACATAGAAGAAGGTAAACAATTTATAAACTGTTGCCATGTTGACCATGTTAAGTCAATGTCACTTCCTGTCAGCAGCTTAAAACTTCAAATAAATAACTAAATAACTTTCTGCCCAACATTTCTTCATTAAAATTGCTGCTTCACTGAAATAAAATGATAGTTAATCAACTGATGAACTTGCAACTGATGTTATTCATCTAAATAAGTCATATTTTCAAAAGTATTAAAGCCTGTCATATGCACTTTAACGTAGGTTCATTCATGTTTGCCACTTCCAAGTTTCTTTAAGAATATATTTGAAGAGTTTCGTGGTGCTAGGCTAGTGCAAGGCTAGCACATTTCTACGATATCAGCTTGCCTGCATTAAAAAACAGTCTGACACACTCCGCAGAGCACCTGAGGCAAATCACTTATAACGCCAGACTAACCATATAAATGTCTGTGTCGATAGAATAATTTTAACCATTTTGCATTTAAAATAGCTTTTATTTGAGCAGCATCAGCTTCGTGGTTGTATAAGCTACGCAACGGCGGAGTGATCTGCTAGAAAATAGTCCCTCAAAATGTGATCACTCATGTGATGCAAGGTCAGTTATTTTCCAAAAAATATTCTATCAACACAGACATTTATATTGTTCGTCTGGCGTTACTAGTGAGCACTGTGTGTCAGACTGTTTTTAATGCAGGCTTGCTGATACCGTAGAAATGTGCTAGCCTTGCACTAGCCTAGCACCACGAAACTCTTCAAATATAAGGACTGCATGAATTACAAAAAATATATATCTCCAGAAATCAGCAACACTCTGGATAACTAGGAAATGAGGCCCTACGTCAAAAATCCTGAAATATCCCTTTAAGTGTGACGTCACAGCTCTACTTCTGGGTCCCAAGATGTGCGAGAAACTACAAAAACTCTTTAATACCACAATCAATATTTCTGAAACTCAACGGAGAGTTACTGAACATACTTATTTATCAGGCCCATTAGCCAAAAATGCTGTACCTACTGCAATAAAAGGCATAAAATCGGTCCATCCAGTTTAGCGGAGAAAAATGCTACGCTAACCCCGGAAGTAGTGACTGTAGTAAATATTACTTTTTTAGCAGTAGGTACGACATTTTTGGCTAATGAGTCTGAGAAATAAGTAGGTACAGTCACTCCCCATTGAGTTTCAGAAATATTGATGGTTGTTTTCAAGAGTTTTTTATGTTTTTTCTCTGTTTGCTAGTACCCGGAAGCTGACACTTAACAAACGGATGGAACTTTACCTCCTTCTATGTCACTTCCTGACAGCAAATAAAAGTAACTTTTCTTCTCTAAAATTGCTGCTTCACTGAAATAAAATGATAATTATGCAACTGATACTTTACTTCTAAATAAGTCATATTTAAAAGCATTAAAACCTGTCAAACGCCCTTTAAAGCCTAAACCAATATGTAGCAACTTCCTTCAGAATCCTACTCTTTTTTTTTTTATTTTATTCAACAACTAATAAATGTTAATAATATACTTTTTGTGTGCCTTCACTCCCTCTTCTTCTCCCAGTCTATTACAGAGATTCATTATATAATCCTTATATTTGGGTCAGTTGTCTGATGTAGGCTGCAGATGTCTAAGGCATTAGTTTTTTCCGTGTTTTTTTTTTCCCCGTGTGCATGACATAATAGACCCAAAAATGTTTTCTAGGTTCATCTCAATATATCGCCAAATAGTCTAAATATCTGTCACTATAGCAACTGGAGTCAAAAAAAAAATGGTAATACTGTGTAATGAGGTGCAAAAGCTTGGTTTTAATCCTGATTTTCCTTATTTACTTGGTGTTTAAATTGAACAGACTGCCCTGTGTTGAATTGGTTTATCAAAATGTCGCAATAATAATCTTCATCCTGTTGTGTGAGATGTTTGAAAACCTCAGCACCTCATTTACTTAAGATTTCAGTGGGGGGAAAAAAACCTGATTTACCTGCCACTTTAGTTTTTTAAGCGCATTGTGTTTACTTGCTCATTTGCCTCGGACTCTCCCTTTCACTCTACGCTTTAGGCTCATCTTTCTGAAAACCCCCTCATTGCCATCATTACGGCCGAGCTATAATGTAGCCCCGCCCACCCCGCGTCCAGCCCGGCCCGACCAATCGTACTGCTTTAATGACAATAACCGTATAAAGTCACTAAGAGGCTTATGTTGCTGCCTGCGTCTTAAAAGCAGGTTTTTGAGAATGCTGTTTGTTATTGTCGAGATCACAGAGGCTTACGACTTGGATCAGAAAACTACATTGATTGCTTTGTTTCTGTTTCGTTTGTTGACTTTACTCAGTCTTATATAATAGTCTATTAATGACGAGTAAAATAAAAATAGCACACAAGCACAACTTTAGTTTCAATGGAGTAAACGGAATATTACTTTTTGAGCGTTGCCCATTTGAGATCCTCCATTGAGAGACTGTGGATTTTTTAAGAGATCGACCGATATTTAGGTATTTTACAACATCGGCTATCAGACAATGTTATGCAGCTAAAGGGCCGATATTTCTGGAATGAAAGTGATAGAACTCAGTCTGAAGTAGGTCCTGAATAAATCAGCCCCGAAGCATTTTACAAGCATCAAACACAAGGCGGCAAAAGAAGGATGTCCTTTTGTTTCCTCCAGGCAGTGCGAGTTAATGATTACACAACAGTAGATTTGTTTCCATTTAATTTCTCCTTCCTTATTTTCCCCGCACCCTTTTTATTGTTGATTTAGTTGTGGCGTGGACTGATCGAGCAATTCATTCATTTACAGGATAAAGGTGCGATGAAAACATTCAAGTCATTCAAGTTGTGCTGCATTCTCTGTGTGAGAATGCACAGAGTATTTTACTTTAATGTGGGAAATGAACATTGAATTTGTTTAGAGCAATTTGTGCAGAAAATGACAACGACCCTTTTAATTTCCTTTAATTTCCTTTCCACCAAAAAAAAAACCTTACTTGGCATCATCAAGTATGACGATGACAAAATCCCAATTACTGCATGAAATACACCTCCTCTCGTGTTTGTTTCTGCTGCTACTGCACTGAAAATGTCTGGTTTTGTTCCAGATGTCGTCATTGAGGAGCTCCTAAAGCTGGACTGAAGCGCTGTTTCATCATGGAAGGCAAAAAGCCAGGGGTGTTTAAGCACCTGCGTCAGAAGGTTCACCCGCTGCTTCCAAACCTGCTGCGGAGCAGGACAACCTCACACAAGCGCTCCCTGCAGTCTGCGTTGCCCCATCACATGAGCTCCTCTGTGCCCGATGTGAGGCAAAACTATGTCCCAGTCTCATCCAGCGTGCACATCCAGGGAAGTGATGTCTCTAGCTACAGTAACCCCGCAACACCACTCAACAAAGGTGCCCAGAGGCAGGCAGGAGGCGGGCGTGGCCCCAGGATGAGAGCAGGGAGGAGTGAACAAGTCCTGTGTGCGCCAACAGACTGCACCGACTGGAATTCCTCCAGAAACTCTCACAGCAGTTTCAGTGAGAAGCATCTTGAAGTACCTAGAACCATGGAGCCGGAGGAGCTGGGCCTCCCAGAGGTCATGACGATCTACAGCCCCGGGCAGCACTTTGAGGACACACAGCAGGTAAACTTTAGTTTGAATGGTGGAAATCAGCAGCAAGGGTTAAGATGGCACAGTATCTTTACGGAAAAACAATATTTAGTGTCTGGGGTTTCATTAAGTCTTAGCTTATTATTAGACTTCTACAAAGACGTTCGGAAATACTTCTGATTTTTCTATTAGCTTAGAAGTTTGCACCTCAGTGTTTTCCTAAACTTTGATGCTCATGGATGTGTTTAAAATGTGAACTACATTTTGATTTGAAAACATAAATTGCAAATGTGACTGTATTAGTTAGGAAATAAAACACAATTTGATGTTTTTCCAAAATTGTGCAGCCTTAAACTGGAACTTTTCTTTTTTTTTCCTCTCTTCTAGTTTTGTTCTGTGCTTTTCGGTAACTTGGGGGTAATATGCAAACACCAGGATTAGTAATGAAATTATTGATCATTTTCTCTGAACATTTTACAACTGTGAGATGTATTCTAGCAGTCAATAGAAGATTTACTTATCAATTACTGTTTCCTCAATTCAAGCCCATGCTTGTGCACTTTAACATTGTTTAATGCTTTGATAGAAGTCTTCCAAATGCCCCTGTCAGAGCGGAGGATGTTTTGGTGGACATAGAGAGACTAAAAGGTCAAAATAAGGGTTCATTTTTGGAACAGATTACCCAAACATGGCAGCGTCTCAAGTGTCAGCGCTGTGGTATTTACAAAGGTTGTTCAAACTTTACCTGCCGCATCTTAATCCTACAGCTCGTCCAATATCAATAGTTTACCAGTGACTCTAGACAAACTTAAGTGTGTGTTTGCAGAGTCACAAGACACATCCGTGCCACCTGCTCATGACTGAGACTGACACTATTTTATTGTAATATGCAAGAATCTAAACAACTATTGCTCTTGTGGAACAAAATGAACCAGTGTATATCGGTAATTTCATTGTCTCTTTAATAGCATCATCTTCACTTTTATTTGTTGTCACCGGGGCAAGTCATTAAGCACAAAGGTCCACTAGCAGCATACTAACAATGCTTGTCACACTGTCTGACTTCTGAAGAAGTGTTCGGAGGAAGCACACTGCTCTTCACATAATGCAATATTTTTTTCTTTAATTTATGATCACGTTCCTGGACGAAACATAAATTTGTCTCGTCAAACACCAGCAAACACCAACAGGCACTCATGATGTAAAACTTAGTTATTAGTTATTTGCTGAACGTAGACTGATAATCAACACTCACATAATGCACAACACCCATGTTAATCTTCATTTGTCTTCTTTTGTTCTTAAAGGATAATGTCAGTGTTGTTTGAACCGGCTGTGTAAAGGTCAAAACTATTTGAGTTGTCTGTGTAACAGGTTAATGTGGTTAAGGTACATTTTATGTGGAATCGAAATGATGGTAAATATCGCTTGCTGAGTTGAAAATAACTAATTTCGTATTTTCCTCTGGGAACTCTGCATTTGACCTAGCCTGGGAATACCCATGCAGCTGTGTAGGGCTGAAAGATATATCGTTGTATCGGTATCGAGATATGAACATTCAAGATATCAATATCGCAAAAGAAAAATATATTGTGATTGTATTTATATCGAGATATGAACATTCAAAACATTAAAATCGAAAAAGCAAGATATGAACGATATAGATTTTCATCAATAAAACTGCACTATTTTGTATTATGATTTTATTTTTCTGAAAAATACTTAGTTTTCACCGAACCCATAGTTATATCGTATCGATATCGAGATATCTGGCATGAATATCGAGATATGAAATTTTGTCCATATCGTTCAGCCCTACTGCTGTGTGCATTTGAACAATTTCGAACTGTGAAATTTGGGGACGAATCACACACATCACGCGAGACGATGACGCGCTATTCGAAGCTTATAATTTGTTTACGTTAAAACAGTTTTAAAAAAAACAGTTTATTTACAGATCCAACATGGCAGCAGCGACTCCATCTTTCCATCAAGCTATAGACCGTGTTCTAAGTTTAGCTCTAAAGTTTACAGCGGGTGCGTCATTCGTCATCTGATTCGATCATATGGCTATGGTTACGTGCAGACGCATATGATAGACATTCGTAGTGCCAATAAACGGCTATGGACAATCGTAAACCACACCTCGCATACGAGAAAATGAATTGGTGGTCCCCAGACTAAATATCACAAATATATTCTCTATTAGATAATGCCTCCGGTAGTTCAAGCTAACTTCTGAAACCTGGAGACTCTGAGCTTTAGTTATGGCATATCCACAAACCTGTAGTCGTGCCTACATAGCTTAAGTTAGAGCCCAGTTAGAGTTGTTTTTGTATTACCTTTTATTAACCTCTTTAGAGCATATGCCTTTCAGGCAAACAAACAGAGCTTTTTGAACTTTGCTAAAAAAAAAGTTGATGATTGATGAGGATGAATTACTGATGAAATATTCAGACTATTTTATTGACATCTCTGGCCATTTGAGAGTATCATGTTTCATTAACAGAGCCTGTGTGTGAGTGACACCATGTGATACTTTCACTTTGATGCCACATCCATCTCATGCACACCTGGCTGGGGGAAAATGTGATGTTACTATAAAAATATCTGGAGTTAAAAATGCACTCTTCAACCGCAGACAGTGTGGACAAATAATTGTTGCAGCCATCGTATTTTCAAATAAAGCACAGTTTGCCCTTTGCTAAATGTGTAATTTATTTAACTTAACAGAACTTAACTTTTGAGCTGTTTAAATTAAGGCTGATGCAAACCACAGATAACCAAAGAGCAGCTCCTCCCTCAACACCACGTAAAGCTTTGCTTTAGATTAAGTACACGCCATCGGGCTCTCCAGAGTTTTGTTTTGCGTCACCTTTAACTATTTCTCAGATGAGACGGGGGGACGTGGACTACGCAGTTGGTGATAGTCAGGTCAGGACGGAGCTGAGAGAAAGGAGAGACACTATCTTAACAGATGTTTTTTTTTTTTTATTTACCAAAATGTTTTGGCCGGCTCCCAGTTTGGCGCTGGTGCACCCTGGCGCACCCGTGGCTACGTTAGTGGACAGATTCAGTTGGCTTGAATCGATGTTGTAATGTGATTTTATTTGTAGTGCTTGAAGCTTCTCAAATATATTTAGAGAACAGACCTCCTCTTGTTTTAAGAGACAGTTTTTATCCTCAGACACTGAAGCTGATGAACATTGGCCTAAAAGAGAGCTGAGTTTTGTGCGTTTACTGCTGGAATGCTTTGTTTGTTTGCTTCTGCCCTGGCAGAGAGAGTGCCCGGGCAGAACTCTTTTCATTGCTTTTGGCACCTTGTACTTGACACATATGACAGATAAACTTGAACTTGAAAAAAACAAATGTCAAGGAAATTTTCAGAGAAGTGCAGGTTACTTAAGCATTACAGTAAAGTAATTCTCTGTCCCCCAGTCAGTCCCCGGGACACAGGAATGTTTAATAAATGCTCCAGGGATTTCGCAGCATGCTCCATTATTTCACACTCTCTTCACAAGCAAGCTCGGATTCTGAAATGTCTTTCTGCTTCTTTTTTGTGCAGCTAGATGAAAGTCACGCATCAAGTGGCGATATGGTCAACGAGGGAGACACCCAAACTGTAAGTGCTTTAGGTTTTATCCAAAGAGCCAATTGTTATCAGTTTTATACACGGACTAAACCTGTGTGAAATAGTTTTAATGAGATTAAAAGGTCAGACAGACAGTTTGTCATTCAAAACTAAAGGAATGTTGGTTTTATTTTGTAAACTGTGTTCACAAAAGTGTTATTGAAACGTTATTATGATTGTGCAAAGGCTTTACCTCAGACTTTAAAGAGTATGCTTTAGTAACAGCAGGTATCTTAAAAATGTTATCCCGTTTGTGAGTAGCCGTTAAGTCTACCGGCATCCTGAAGAAAGTAAATTGTAAGGCTTTGTATTTAAAAAAAAAAGATGATTTTAGCTTTGCATGACCAGCTTGTGGAGATTCAGCTACCAAACGTCTATATATTTTACAAATCCGAACCAGCTCTTGATAACTGTGCTTAATCACGTGTGTTCAGGAGGACACGGGCGCTGAGACTCCAACCAGCTCGGACGTCAGAGAGCCCGTCAGGTCCTTCCTGGTGACCATCACGCTGAAGGAAGGACGCAACCTTGTCGTCAGGGACCGATGCGGTAAAAACCTTATCTTTGCACTTGACTTATCAGCTGGGCTTGATGTGATGGATAGGGTCGTTATATGTGTACAGGAGCAGCAGGGAAGTGCCAAAAACTGCAAAACAATCTGCTAACAATAGTGTCCTTTTACTATTTGTTTATGTACTTGTGTATGCAAAAGGTTGTGGCTGAACAGAGCAAATATGTTTAAGCTCCAGGGGGTGAATGTGGACACGGTTCATGCAAATGACGCCACGCTGGGAACTACAACGTTGTCCCAGGATTTTATTGTAAAAATGCAGGAATAATGTCATGTAGGGCAGAACAAATTTAGAGAAAAATCTGAATGTTTCTGTTCTGTGATTGTGATTTATGTTTTCAAATCAAGATTGAGTTCAGCGTGCACATTATAAACATGTTCCGGAGCATTAACATTAAGAGAGGACGCTAATATTAACAACAAAATCAAAGCAAGAATCGTTTTCTGGCATTAGTTTGTTGCAGATGGATCGTTGCCCTGAGCTACAAGGTCTTAGATTTCAAATGAGGCATTGCTCTGGCCTATAGGGTTTTAACAAAAAAGAGACAAAAGAAACGATGAATGCACAACAAAAATGTGACAAAAACGGGCAGGAAAAGCAACAATAACACATTAATAAAAAAGCAACAAAACACAACAAAAAAGCCACAAAAAGTTCTGTAGGAAAACTTCTGAATCAGTTTTGTAGGTCTTAGCTTTCAAATTAGGCGTTACATTGGCCTATAGGCTGTAAGCGCTACAGTCAAGAGGCTTTTATATTTAGATAAAGCTGAACTGAAAAAAATGCCCTTGGTTAAGGTGAGGGTCTAGAGGTTAATATAAATACTGTCATTGACTGTCACAGTGGTGGAAGAAGTACTCAATATTCTTACTTAAATGGACTATACGGAGTTTAAAAATGTTCAAATTACGTATCTTCCTCCCCCTACATGTTCCAGCCATGTCCTAATGTGTCGAATGAGCCCAGACCTGTTCACCACAACTGCCTCTAAAATCCTGCTCTGTCACTCAAAAAGCTCGAGCTTAATATAGAAGCTGCAGTTACAGGTAAGACCTGAGGTGGCAGTAGTGAGGATTAAATGACTAACTTGCATCTATTCTCTTTAAGTAAAAGTGCAGATACAGGACCAAAAATGTACTCAAAGGCACACTGCGTAACATTTTGGGCTATACTGCTGCCATCAGTACAAAACATGCTCCTGCAGAAAACACAAAAAAATGCTATTATTGCAGTGAATAATCAAAGAATGAATTTGGATGAGGATCTAACCTGTTTAAATCTCAAATTCTACTGACTTTGGTCACATCTCCATGGAGACGAGCTGGAGACGTACCCACTCCCGGTAAAGTTACCGTCATGTCTCAGGAGAGCTGAGCCGCTCACAGCAAAGGCACATGTTTGTTTGTTCATTTATGAGGTATTTTTCAATGATCAAAATATCTGTCATAAAATAAATGCTTGTATTAAAATTAGTTTTTTGGTCAAAATTCTACGTGGTGTGGCTCCAAGTATGTGTTAAAATTTTAACTTCAGTAAAAGTATGAAAGTGTGCAAAGTAAAATGTATAAGTTTTAAGAGTTTAGAGCAGGATTTTAGAGGCAGTTGTGGTGAACACTGTATAGTCCCTTTAATGTGCAGGATTTTTTTTTAAATCATTTGAATCAAACCATTAACTCAGAAACAGGAACTAAACCAGGTCTTAACCAGCTCTAAGCGAGGTCTAGAGGAGTAAACCACTAAACCAAGTCTAAACTGGGACGAAACCAGTTCATCGTAGTGAGGTCACTTTGAAAATAAAATACTTTTACTTTTAACCCAATTTAAAAACGTAGTGGAGTAAAAAGTACAGATACAGGCTCTAAAATGTAGTGAAGTAAAAGTAAAAAGTATCCATCGTAAAATGTACTTGAGTAAAGTAAAAGCAGCTATAATTTGTACTTTTTACTTTGTTGCTTTCCACCACTGACTGTCAAATGAACTTGTAAATGAAACTTGTGTTATTGTTACTATAGACCCTTTGGAGACATCAGAAAAAAGTGCATGTTTTTGAATTATCTCAAAGTGTTTTGACTCAACACACACATTAAATCCACTGTCAATAAACACATCCCACAAAGTCAATAACTGAATGCAGAGGCGGCAAGACAATGGAAAAGTCCCCGGATCAGGCTCCACTGTGAAGCGACTGCAGTCCGGTTTCAGAATCTGGTGCAGACTTTTGACTATATGCAGAAATATTTAGCTAAAAGTAAGTGTTGTTGGGTTTGTTGACATGCCACAAATACCACACCGTCAGTAGCGCCGCTTCGAACACTAAACGTGTTTTTGCTCCGACGTTCAAGCTTCTTTAGTCTCTTTTTGTACATATCATTAAACATTACATTTCCAAGTGTTTATGTGAGACTGTTTCACATAGAGAACACTATTGAATTTAACCTCTTTACCCCCTCCAGAACAACAGCACATTTTCTTCAGTTTGGCTTTACCCAAATCTAAAAGCTTCTTGAAGAAAAAGCATCAAAATTGCAATGAAAATGAGGATGAAAATGCTGCAAAGAATGGGCCAAAAGAGCAGCAAAAACACGACTGAAGAGCAGGCGGAAAAGCAACATAAAAGACTCAAAAGAGGGACAAAAAAGTGACAGAAACAAGATGAAAGAACTGTCAAAAAAAGAATGAAAAAAAAGCAATGAAAAGCATCAAAAACATGACAAGAAAACGGCATAAACACAACTAAAAAAGGGATAAAAAAAGAGATGAAAACATGACAAAAACATGAGAAGAAAACTATGAAAACACAACAAAAAAGGGATAAAAAAAGAGACGAAAAACATGACAAGAAAACTACAAAAACACAACAAAAAAGGGATAAAAAAAGAGACAAAAACATGGGAAAAAAGCTACATAAACACAACAAAAAAGGGATGAAAAAGAGACGAAAACATGAGAAGAAAACTACATAAACAAAACAAAAAAGGGGTAAAAAAGAGACAAGAGCATGAGAAGAAAATACATAAACAAAACATGTAGTTTTTGTTGAGAAGAAAACTACATAAACAAAACAAAAAAGGGATAAAAAAGAGACGAAAGCATGAGAAGAAAACTACATAAACACAACAAAAAAAGGGATAAAAAAGAGACAAAAACGCATCAAAAACACTTTATACCAAGCTTTCCCTGGACTATTTTGTGATGTTTATTATTTTGTATCTTCAGTGTAAACGGTTTCCTTATGTGTCGACCGTTACTTTTTATTTTACCACCAGCTCTACACAGATAGAGCTGGTGATAGGTGGCTGGTGCTTAGAAAAACAAGAAAACCCTGTCGCGGCAATAAAAAACATAAATATGTGTGATCTCCTTTGAACCGTCATGGCCGCCTTGTTTTATGTGTCTCGCCGCTGCAATTGTACATGTGTGTGTCCGATTACAACCTCATATTACTGACTCCAGGGACGCGAGACAGCGCAGTGTCATGTTGGCGCTCGGCTCGGCACATGAGCAGCCTGAGCTGGATTCCACACAGCAAATTGGAACCTGTCCGGGACCACACCTACTATTCATCCCCGAGCCCTTTCTCTCTGCGTGTGTTTGGATTACGTGTGCCGCGCATAGTTGTATATTTACACAACTACATAATACACACAAAAAAAGCAGGGGGAAAATATGAGCGGGATCAAGCGGATTATGTTTGTCTGCATTATAGTTAAGAGCATGCGGTTTGTTTAAATTATAGCCTGAAAAGCTTTTATGTGCACGCAGACATCTGTTTGCTGAAATACTACATTATGAAATTGCACAGTGAAGAAGCCCTGTGTGGTCAGTGCTGATATAGAAAGGAGTATATGGGGAAAACATAATAGTATTCATTTCATCATGTAAATAATATATGTAGACTTTTAACTTTTTGATCGAAACAAAGACATTTTCAGGAAGTTGTGGTCAACCAGTTATAACCACATCCTTCACACTGGGTTAACTGGTGTCCTTAAATGTCACTTGTTACAGGGTTTCTGTGGGGCATTTAAAGCCATTAAATTAATTATGCCAAAATTGAGGCCTTAAAAGTCATTACATTGGATTCAAACTGGCATTAAAGGGATATTTCAGGATTTTTTTAGACTAGTGCAAGGCTAGCGCATTTCTACGATATCAGCGAGCCTGCATTAAAAACAGTCTGACCCGCTCCACAGTGCACCTGAGGCAAATCACTTATAACGCCAAATGTAAAGTAATTTTAACCATTTTGCATTTAACATACCTTGTATTTGAGCAGCATCTGCTTCGTGGTTGTATAAGATATGCAGCGGCGGAGGGATCTGCTAGAAAATAGTTCCTCAAAATGTGATCATTCATGTGATGCAAGGTCAGTTATATTCCAAAAAATATTCTATATTTATTTATATGGTTAGTCTGGCGTTATAAGTGATTTGCCTCAGGTGCACTGTGCTTGGGTCAGACTGTTTTTAATGCAGGCTACTAGTTACCATAGAAATGCGCTAGCATAGCACAAGCCTAGCGCCACGTAATTCTTCAAATATAAGAACTGCATGAATTACAAAAAAATATATCTCCCGAAATCAGCAACACTCTGGATAACTAGGAAATGTGGTCCTATGGCAAAAATCCTGAAATATCCCTTTAAATATACATTTCTCACTCCATGACATTGCTCACTATGGTCTAAAACAAGCTGAAGTTTACACTGAAATTTTACACAATGTTTTGCTCAAAAGTTGCCCATTGAGTCCAATTTGGCAAACTTTTGGCTCATTTCTCTGTTTGATTGATTATATGTTTACAAACCTTACAAAATGAAATATGCCATGTTTTTGTGGCATTAGAAATATAGAACTTAGGCATTAAAATAGCATTAAAAAGCATTACATTAGACTTGCACCTTTAGAAACCCTGTTGTAAAAAGAATCCTTAAACTTAAGATGTTCTTGTTTGGATGATTCATGTTTTCAGGTACGAGTGACCCATACGTGAAATTCAAGTTGGATGGAAAGACCTTCTACAAAAGCAAAACTGTGTATAAAAATCTAAACCCTTCCTGGAACGAGACCTTCTCTCTGCCTGTCAAAGACCTCAACCAGGACCTGTATATTAAGGTAAATGTTGTCAGAAAAATCTGCAGTAACATTATTACATTTGCTGTAAAAAATCTGTGGTTCTTTCTCAAATGCAGGTGTATGACCGTGATCTAACAACGGACGACTTTATGGGCGCTACTAGTGTCCTTCTGAGTGAACTGGAGATGGACAAGTAAGAACCGTATAAAAAATAATTATTCTGAATTCACAGTGTTAAGAAAGATTAATTGATTGGTTTACGTCAATGTACAGATTTAGCCAGGCTCATAGAAGCAATATGAAGGTAGAAATATATGGCAACGTTTTCTGCGTCTTATTGGAAGAAAGAAGATGCATGTTCACCTGGTTAAGGACTAAATTTAAGTTGATTTATTTTTACTATTTTTACAATGAACATATCCATGACTTAAAGGGGCTAGATGCAAGTTCGCCATTTTATACTCACTACTGCCACCCCAGGGCATACGTGTAACGGCACCTTCTATATTAAGCTCGTGCATGACAGCAATTCGGACCGAATTAACACCGTTTTGAGTGACAGTGCAGGATTTTAGAGGCAGTTGTGGTGAACAGGTCTGTGCTCATTCTACACATTAGGACATTGTTGGAACATGTAGGGGGAGGAAAATACATAATTTACTTACAATTTTTTCATCATGACAGAGGTTTACAAAAGATGGTGAACTAGTCGACATCTGACCGACCTGCTCTGATGCAGCTAAAATCCTCATGAAACGTCCGTTTGTTTAATAATCTAATATCAACAGAGACCTTCTGTTAAAGCCGCCACAGGGAAGTGCATGAGGTGTTCGAGAGTTGCGGGAATTAAAACCTCTGTATTGTAAATTTAGTTCTAAATGGAATATTAGTGTTCTAAATTCCAAAAAACATAGACTTACATGAAAGTTGAAGTTTAGCAAATAAATATAAGTATGTTTACTTTGCTACATATTTTATTTTATTTATTCAGCTGATAATGTGTGTCGCACACAAGATTATTGATACTTGCCTTCTGTCTTTGACCGTATACCTGACACCTACTGACAAAAATTAATTCCAGCTGAGCCGAGAGCACACTACGCTTTTTGCCCAATTTTGCTCTAATGTTTAGTCTTCCAGAGTCATGAATAGTTAAGTCCAGATGCAGCGGCTCTTGTCTCAAACATGAGCTGATTTTGGACGCACAGGAGACAGATTTACTGGCCCAAATCTTAACAGATGGAAAACAGCAGCCAATAATACAGCAGAATACTCACAGAAAGTGACATAGCCAAGCTTCATTTACATTTCCCTGATATAACAGCGGCACAAACAACAAAACAGCAGCACAAAATTATATCACCAAAAGTCCATAAGTCCCACTTTCAAAATCCCACAAATTTACAGGGTCACTTTTCAGGGTCACTTTCACAGAAATGCAAGAAAGCTAGCGTGCAAGTTTATTGAATTGACAGAAATACTTCATAATTAGATGCACGGGGGGACAAAACTAGTTTAATTCCATTATTCCAAATCATGCATTGTGTTATAGTGTAAGTTAAACCCCACCAAGTATTCTCCCTAACCCAGCATAACTCTGTATAAACCCTTTTCCCCCGCAGGGTAAATGAGCTGTCTCTGCCACTGAGTGACCCCAACAGCCTGGAGGAGGACATGGGGCTGCTGCTGCTGGACATGACCCTGACGCTGAGAGACGGAAGCAGCAGGAAACTCCACGTACGGCTCGCTCCTAAACACTGTGCATGATCCGCATCGCCTATGTGTCCACGGCCTACTAACCTGTGTCATTCCTTCTAACATGCATGCTCCCGTCGCAGCGGTGGTCCAGAAAACGCAGCAGTAGGGTAAGGATTAACAGACTGAGAAACGATTTGTTTATGAGATTTCATTAAGGTTCCATAAGGGTTGGGGAGGCACATACAGTTGGCTCATAGTTTCCTTTAATACACCTACATTTCAATTGCTGGGTTCACTTCCCACTGAGTCAACGAATCAGCTGCTACAACTACGCCAATGCACCATCTCTCCACTAGAGGGCAGCAAATCTTTACACTAGAATGGTCTAAAATGGCACTGCATAAGATTAGCACTAACAGCACTGCTTTTGTGTCCTGTGAGCTTTGAGATGCACGTTTTACTGCTTACTGTTTCAAATCCCACTGTGTTGTATTGTTTCCAGCAACTGAATTCACAAAAAGCTTCTGTTGCTGCATGTAATGTGCACAACTGTATCGTTTTCTGAGCGAATGGCCTGTTATTGTTGTCCCCGGGGCCATTCGGTTCCTCATTGGCTTATGCTACATGCTATCGTTACGCCTTGAACTGAAAGTATGTCGACTCGATGACACATACGCCGGGTTCATTAAGGTGCATCGTGTGCTTTAATTCATTTTGGGGTTAAATGGTTCTCCCTGCAGCACTGTCAGAACGAAAGCAGGTCTAATTAACCCCCAATAAATGATTACTACAGCAGAATATAGGAGGGAAAGTGGCTTATTACCTGCCAGTAATAATACTATTTTATCACTTGGAAAAAGCTGAATATAACATGATGTAATACATTAATTCAACATGGGGTTAGTTTGGTTATTTATGTAGCAGTGTCAATGCTAAATCATACATATTTTGTAATAATGCAGTACAAATTGTAAAAACACATGTTAATATACAATTGAAGAAAGGATTCAGACTACAGGCCCATTCCAGGCATGCTCTCAGTCATAGTTGTGCTGTTTAGGAACATTCATAAACCTTACTGTGATGGAGAAAGGTACAGCCTCTATACAAACCTCTATACTGAGCATTATACAAAAGAGTCTATTTTATATTATTTTATTTGTGTGACTAATGATGAATGCTTCCTTTCTTCATACAGTCAAACCCAAACCAGAGTTTCCGCCTGTCGGACTCTCTGCAGAAGAGTCAGCTGTGGACATCTGTGGTGACGGTGACTCTGGTGGAGGGCCATGACCTGCCAGTCGAGACTTCAACCGGGCACTTCTTTGTGTCTTTCAGACTCGGGGAGCTGAGATTCAGAAGCAGGGTACTTTTCACCCAAACTTTCTTTGAACAACTAGTTTCTTTAGTGTCCACCGCAGACCTTTATGTGAGAGTGTGTGATGGTAGAGAGACTATTTTATAAACATTAAAGTACTTCAGGTAATGTTTAAGTAAAATTTTCAGCAAAATACAGTTAATTTTATTCATGTGTGATTTAAAGAAAGAAGCAACAAGGTTCACCTGCTATATGCTTTTAATGTCTGACCTATTTGTTGGCCTGTAGCGAAAGAAAACTAGTTTGTTTAGTTGCCTGACTTGCTCCATGTGCTCTATACAGAGTCAGAGTCTGGTAATGCTTCTTACAGATTTGATTTCTCAGCCAATTCGTGTTGGACCAATCACAGCACGGAGTGGTGGGCTGTCGAGATGCAAGATTCTGAATTATTATCACCATATTGCTCAAAATGGCGTCCGCAACGTATCTTGTTGTGTTTTTTTCGCTTCTAATTCTACTTCTAGAGGATTGACTGTGGCTGCTCTTAAAGTGTTCCTCCCTAAGTGAAATGTTGTAATGAAAGGCCACATGCAATGCTACTGGATTTTGAAGTAATGCACATCTGTCTTCACACTCACATTTCTCCGACTGGTTTACTCTGCACCTGTTAATGTTGCAATGAAAACTAAGCTCTATGGAGCATTACTGGGCAGACTATCTCTTACATTATGTATAATACATGGAGTAACTCAGGCGGTCTGCAAAGCTACGAAAAAACGAGTCTATGTGGGGCTGCCATGGTCTCTCCTCTGTGAAGCACCAATACCGGTTACACTAAATAAATCATATTAACACAATCTTTTTCAGAATCGAAACAAAGTAGCTAATCCCCAGTGGAGGGAGAGGTTCACGTTTAACCAGTTTATGGACAGTCCTGACATTATGGAGGTGGAGGTCTGGTCTAAGGAGGGACGCAAGTCTGAGGAGTGTCTGGGAGTGTGAGTAAACATGGATATGTTTTTATTTCACATAAACAAGACCGATGTAATGTTTCAGGACTACAAACAGTGATCACTCTAAAGTTCCTTGATGGACTGATGTTTGTTCAGGTTTTGTGTTGAACTTTAAAGGACTTTAATGCGCTTAATTAGTAAAAGTCTGCAGCAATAGCTTTAGCCCACGAGATACGGGCGCTGTACTGTAATTAGATCTGCACAAAATATTGCATTTTTTGGTTATAAACTGCCCTGAAAGATTTGCTTTGGCTTAAAAAAAAAACCCTTCAGTCAATTTGTTAAAAAAAAAAAAAAAGTGCTGTCACATCTCAGTTTACAGAATATGCAAATACAAGGTTGATAATATATGCAAATTGGACAGGTATGAAGCAGGTTTGTTTTTGTGTGTTATGGCGAGCAGGTGCGAAGTGAACCTGTCCCAGCTCTCTGTCAATCAGCGGCAGCTCTTCACGCACACACTGGACCACGGGAGGGGCCGCGTGCTCTTCCTGGTGGAGCTCAACACATGCAGCGGCGTGTCCCTCTGCGACCTGTGCGTCGCTCCGCTCGACGTGCCGCTGCAACGACAGGAGCAGCTGGACTACTATGTCAGTATACAACATCTGCACACTGCTATTGTTTCACATAGCGTGTCCATACAGCATGCAAATACCCGCGCGCGGCAAGCTGTCCCAAACTTGACTGACTTTTCATTTTACTAATGCATTACAGAACATTATATTTACCTACCAATTATATAGAAGGAAAATGCTGCAATACTCTTTTGCATGACAACTCACAGTTTTATTCCAGTTATTTACTTCAGTGCGGCAAAACACTATTAGGAGATTAGTCTGATATTTTTGTTTATCCGTAACAAAGCATCATCAGTGCTTGTTAGTAATGGCTTTTTCAGTAGAGGCCAAGAGGTGGCAGTATTTGACAGAAATCCTCTCATCTAACTTTTTAATGGTTATGAAAAAAGAATTCACACCTGACCCCAAGATAGGATATTACTTTCGATTATTCCCCAAACTCCTAAGTAGTTTTCCTTCTTTCACTGAGTTAGTTGGCGTTTGAAAGCCTCCATAATGCATCCTTGACATGTGTCATTCTTTTAGTGATGAATACAAAAAAGCACTCTGTTTTATTAATTTCTCGATACTAATTTCTCTATTAATATTTGTCGCACCTAACGGAGTCACTTGACGCAGCCTTGACTTTTTTTTTTTGTCCTTTCACCTCAGAGTTTGGTGAATTCCTTCAGAAAAGTGCGTGATGTTGGTTTTCTCCAAGTGAAAGTCCTGAAAGCCTCAGACTTGATTGCGGCTGATATTAATGGTGCGTACAAATAAAAAAAAAAACATTTGATTGATCTTTAGTTTGACGCTTCTAAATGTGGCGGTCTTTGTTTTCGCAGGGAAAAGCGATCCGTTCTGCGTGGTGGATTTGGGGAACGACAGGCTTCAGACACACACCGTCTACAAAACCCTTTACCCAGAGTGGAACCGAGTGATAACGCTGTCAGTGTGGAAGAACAATCTGCTCATGTGAACGCTTGATAATCCGTATTCTTAGTGATGCGTGTGGCCTTTGTGTCTGCTCACAGCCCCGTCAAAGACATTCATGAAGTCCTGATTGTGACCGTCTTTGATGAGGACGGGGACAAGGCGCCAGACTTTTTGGGGAAAGTCGCCGTTCCGCTGCTCTCGGTACAGTATCTCCCTTCATTGACTCAGTAACACATTTACACCTTTGGCCTAAATGAAAGTGAAAAGCCTCTCTCGGTGCAGCAGGTTGGAGACTTGCTAAGACGTAATGGGTGGTGACTGCTGGTCAGGTTCATGGCTCCGCTCCTCACCTCGTGCCCTTTCTGTCCTGCAGATCCGCGGGGGACAGCAGATCACACTACCGCTGTTAAAACAGGACCTGAGCAGCCTGTCAAAGGGGAGCATCACTCTGGAGCTGGAGGTCATTTTTAACCCTGTAAGTGAAAGGCTCGACCCACAGTGCGCGCAACACTTGTGGGTGCGCGGTCACCCCCGAGCAAAAGTACCATGATGCAATTGTTTAATAGTACGAGGACGTTTGCAGCCCTTAAAACTGAGAAGATGATGAAGCCAAAGGGATACAGGAGGTTTCCATTGTAGACAAAGCCTCTGTCCTGGGTCAGAATCGGTCAATAACAAAGTACATTTAATTGTATGATGACAGGTTTTAATTATCATTTTATTTTAGTGAAGCAGCAATTTTAATGAAGAAATGTTGGGCAGAAAAGTTATTTTATTCGAATTTTTAAGCTGCTGACTGGAAGTGACATATATAAAGGTAACATTCAGGAGCAGTTTGACCCACTCATTACCCATGGTCGGCATGGCAACAGCTTAACATTGTTTGCCTTCCTCTATGTCACTTCCTCTCTGTGTCCAATCCATTAAAGACGTGAAACTATAGATACAGACGGCATCTCTGGAATCGCCCATATATGGTCATGTTTGAAAACAGTTAAGGGGGAAAACAATTTTGAAAAAAATTAAAACTTTCTCTAATTATTCAAAAACTACTTTAACAAATGCTGAATTATGAATATAGTTTTCTACTAAATAAAGAAACAAAGACATGGAGAGGAGCAAAGTGGTTCAATACATAAAAAACGGAGAATGCTAACTTGATGCTACATGCTAGCATCGGGATAATGCTAACGGTTAGCTAGCACGAGCTACAATTGTTCTGTTTTTTCACTTCTACAGAACAATCTGCTGTGAGAAAATATCCATATGGGCCCGATTTACACTGGACTTTATTTGTGTGATAAATAAGTTCATATTCCACCAGAAAATGGCTAAAAAGAGTGATTTTCCCCCTCGGCGAAGCCACGGCCCCTTCTATGACAAGATGCCGTCTGTATCTATAAATGTCACAAAATAAAACTTTAGAAAGCTGGGTCCAATCTCTAGTAGTAAAATCTTAAGTATAATAATCAAACTTGTGTCTAATGTGCTTTAAAGGGACTAGATGCAAGTTGGTCATTTTTATACTCGCTACTGCCACCTCAGGTCTTACGTGTAACTGCAGCTTCTATATTAAGCTCATGCATGACGGCACTTCGGACCGAATTAACACCTTTTTGAGTGTCAGGATTTTAGAGGCAGTTGTGGTGAAAAGGTCTGAGCTCATTCTACACATTAGGACATTACTGAAACATGTGGGGGGAGGAAAATACTTAATTTTAAGATTACGTTTTTTAACATTTAAGTACTGCACTTAAAGGCCCTTTACCTGATTTTTTTTTTACACCACAAACAATGAAAGCGAAAGCCACTTAATTGAAATGTTTGCTGTGGTTCAATCTCATTCCTAACTTTCCCAACATGTTTATACCATCCCAAATCTTCACAGGGACGTGTTTATTGCCGCATTTCACAAACAGGGTCACTTTTAGGCATCACTTTGACAGAAATGCTAGAAGTAGCGTGCATATTCTTGATATTGAAATAAATGCTGTATAATTAGATGCATAGTGTTTTCCCATAAATGGAGGGAAATATATATAATATAGTGTCTTTAAGTCGAGTTTTTTAGGGTCTGTACTTTACTTTAATGAGTTATATTTTTGTTGAGAACTTTTTACTTTCTACTCCACTACAGCGTATGTGTGAAAGTGAACGTGAAAAGTAACCCTGCAAGTGGTGAAACGTGCTTTATAAACTCGTTCCTGTGGAGAATTGGGATGCTACAAATATTTTAGGAAAGTTAGGATTGAGTTTGGACAAAAATAACATTCTACTTCAGTGGGTTTCTCTTTCATTGTTTGCAATATTAAAAAAATCACATACAGGGCCTTTGACCCAGAAACATTTACTTCTATTCTTGTAGTATTTGAACAATGGCATTTGTACTTTTATTCACGTAATGAAATTAAGTACTTCAACCACCTCTGGTAGTTTTAGTGTCGAGGACGTTTTGCCTCTCAGCTCAAGGTTTTGCCAGTAATTAATAATCTTTTGTGAGTTTCTACTGTTCTATAGAGGGATTTACTTTGTTTTTGTTATCCTCACACTTCACCTTAATTTGACTTTTGTGTGTGTTTTCAGGTCAAAGCAAGTTTAAGAACATTTCAACCCAGAGAGAGGCTTTTTATTGAAGACAATCCTAAATTTTCCAAAAAGGTCTGTACGTTTCCCTTTGCTTAACATTGTTTTTAAGTACGAGTAGGAAGCATGGGTAGGATCTCCGCAAATTAGTCGACATTAGCAACCAGGCGGCGATAAGGAGGTCAGGGGTGAAAGTTCACTGCACTTTAAAAATGACGCAGTGTTGGTGGAAATGCCTAAGCAAAACATCCAAAAAAGTGCGATGTTTGTATGTTTATCGCCAAAATATCTGTGTGCGAGCTGATTGTGGAACCACTTGAGTTTCGATTGTTCCCGAAGAGCCAAAACACAGAAGCCAAGAGAGTTTGATTGGACCGAATGAGTGGGTTCTGGGCTGTAATTGACCCCGGCTGTGACAGAGTTCCTGCTCGCTGTTCTGCTACATTAGTTTGATATACAGTGTGCAGGACAGGGCGCGAGACGGGGTGCCTGACTGTCTGTCCACTCCACAAAGCCTCTTTGTTTTAGGACAATACCATGCTTATTAATGCCCAAATTGGTTTAAACGCCAAAGACCAAGTTAGGATTTCCCTCTGATTATTGGTTAAAGTTGGTTGACAAAATCAGGTCGCATTACTGACTATTTTCTTTGCCTGCTGACCACAAGGGCTCACCCATGCCAGGACACAGACACACACTCCTTGATGCTAGTACCAGTGTAGTATTTCATTGGACATTTCATTTCATTTCAATAGGGCGTCATTTAATAAAACCTTGTTGCAATGTCTCTATCTCATATCGAACTCTTTTATCTCTTTAGGCTCTGGCTCGAAACGTGATGCGCGTTAAGACACTATTGGGGGCTATCATGTCGGCGTGGCATTACATCAAAAGCTGTTTCCAGTGGGAGAATACTCAGAGGAGCCTGCTCGCCTTCTTGGTAAAGTGGCTTAACTACTTATCAACACACTATCTGCATTTCTCTGCGCTTTTCCTCCAAGCTGTGCGAGACAAGTGCAGCCTGGCCAACCTCCACTTGAACCCTCCTCCAGAGAATCTTAATCAATGCGGCGCTGGGCCGGGCAGAACGGCAGCTCTGGCCCTGGCTCCATGTTGGAGTGGCCGCTCTCGACGTTGCGTGCCGCGCGGATGCAGAGTTAAGCCTCAGCTGGAGAGAGAGGAGTCCCGGTGGAGCCGAGATGGAGTCTATTTTTGGTGCACGTCTCTGACAACTCATTAACCCTCGGTCCAGTCTGTGCTGGGTTTGATTTGGAGCCTATTACACAGACACAAGTCCAATTAAAAAGCTCTGTGGAGATAAGGCTGATTTCCCATCCTGCCATTGTCGCTAACAAGTGCTAAGCAGCTGTGAAGACTGAAATAGAGGAGTAGCCTCTCTGCACACTTGCTTAAAGTGGGTGCTGATCTTCCCGACATTATTTTCATCCACATCTAGGCTGAGAAAGATGGCACACAGCACGGTGTGCATTAACTATGCAGGCAATCAAGGTCATCCAAAGTTCCTTTGGCTTTTACAGCTGTCAGCCCATAGATGGCACTACAGCTTAGCTCGGCTTCTGAGGAATTTCTTGTGATGCTGATAAATGGATACTGAACCTCAGCCAATGGTACAGCTTGTTCAGTTAGTGTTGAAGATGGAGATGCAGCAATAAGATGGACGTAGCCTCTTTTTGCGGTGTCATCTATAAGTGGTATTAAATGTATAAAGAAACCGAATCTTTGCATGAAGTGTGGATTTTACACGTTGTTTCAAATGAGATCACTCTCTGCTCCACATTAACCAAACACTGGCTTCCATTATTCATTACAATTAGAAAGACAGGCATGCAGTATAATATCTCCTTTATATTTACCATAATTTATGTTAAATAGATATATATACATAACAAAATAGTAATCACAATCCAAAAACAGCCCGCTCATCTACATTTTTGGAGGCTGACTGAGAATATGTCTGATAATCTTGAATTACCGCTGTCCCATTGTTCAGCTCTGGCCTGGAAATCCCGCGCTCTCAGTGAACGCACCACCCCTTTGTACAGTAGCCCTTTGGACATTATCTGCCCTTTTATATATATGTGTGTGTTTTTTTTTTTATTTCCTCTGATCTCAATCGCATTTCCAGAACACCGTGCCGCCCCCGTCCTACACCGCGCTATGCCTTTCAACCGTACAATTATCGGGATCTTTACAGGCAGCGTATACAGTTCCACCAAAGCGTGACTCGGCCGTCCCCTCCGTTCCCAGTGCCCTCAGTCCGTTACAAAGTCCCCACTAATAACACATAACCCCTTCAGGGAGGAGTGGGCTTCATCTCTTGATTTTGGCCGCCGATAACACAGACCAGAGCGTGCTTGGCTTTTTGCACATTAAATCCGCTGCTGGTGGTGGTGGTAGTCGTCGTGTTAGTTGTGTTAGCAGTGGGTGGAGAGGGGGCAGAAGCACTACCACCTTTTATGCCTCAAAGGAGAGTGATGCCTTTACCAGATGTGCAACAAAAAAAAAAAAGAAAGAAAGAGGAAAAAAAGGAAAAAAAAACTACCCCCTTTGAATTTGGCCCGCAGCCACTTTGGCAAACGTGGCTTCTGTGTCCGGATTATTTCATACTTTGATTTCGCCAATCGAGACATAATATCCTCTTATCCATTTATGTGCGCACATGCATCAGCGGCGGCGGCAGGAATGTCACACTGAGGCTCCATGTGGCTGCAACAAATGGCGCGGTCAGCTTTATTAATACAGGCCTAACGACGGAGCCAGCAATTATGATTACGATGCTCATGTCTGCGTGCACGCAACAGGAGCACGCAGACGGGCAGTGGTTTGAAATATGGAGCATAAATGGGGGTTTTGTTTGAGGGAAATGATTAGAGTGTAGATTTGATTATGATGTGCAAAAAAATACATTTAATTTGGGATTGTGAACTTCGGGTTTACGTAAAGAACTGTACTGTAATTGCACGATGCATAGTAGAAATCTCTTGTGGTTTTCTCTCTGCAGTTGTTTCTTGTGGTGGTGTGGAACTGGGACTTTTACATGCTGCCCCTCTTCCTGGTCGGGCTCATTTCATGGAAGTATATGCAAATCCAGTCGGCTCCGGCCACTCAAGATCTGGTCAGTCAAGTCTACAATTTCTCCTTTTGCTTCTTCAGGGTGTTAGGAAAACCAGTTGCATTTATAATTAAACCTGAGAGCTTATTCAGTTTATCAATGAACACACAGCATATTAATTTTGACATCTATAATAGAGTTTAACATTGATGATTGTTTTTGATCTTTTGCGTCTTTGTAAAATGCTTAACACCTCTTTATTCTGTTTATAGCAGCCGGCTTTGATGAAATAATGAAGGACGCGGTGTATTCAAATTATTAAAGCGATACAGAAAATTGCAATGAAAAAGGGAAAATGAATGTTGTTGGATCAAAACATTTGAAAAGGAGTGGGAGCACGTGTGAATATTCTACAAGCGCTACAAGCGAATGTGAAACACGCAACAAAATAATATATGAGCACAGATTGTTCAGGCTTTTCCTACATTTATTTGTCTTTCCTTTTTCTATTTTGGCGATTTGTTGCATTATATAAAACGACAATAAATTAGGTTTGTTTTTGTTGGCTCAAAATAAAGCCTCCACGTTTTTTTTCATTATCTATTATTAACAATGTTTAACAATTCCATATTTATTTCATAATTGTGCACTTTTCTGTTAAATGCGGCTGTATTATGATCCATCACTGGATGTTTCTATGCTCCAGTAATTAAAGAATCGGTTGGAGACGTGTAAATAAGAGAATGCTTTGCCACCACCGACACGCTACAAATATCCGCGCTGAAAAGAGCGTCTAATTGCTATTATTTCCTCGCTCTGAGACCGCCTCGCTTATAAAATAAACTGCTCAGTGCCTGGAAATGATTTGCTGTAATTCCATATGTTGGCCGGTTTAATGCCCTTTCATGATAATTTGAAGGTGTATATTGAATTCATTTTGTTTAATTTCCCTTACCTCTTGATGCGTTCATGTTCCGTGGGAAAACTCTGCGTGCCGTGTCCATCAATGACAGCGAGAGACTCTGAGCAGACCTCAGGGTCACTCACTTCACACTAGGAGTTACTTGCTTTTTTTCCCCCTCTTCATTCATTGTCCGTACTAATTAATTTTTTTTTGTGTGCAGGAAAATATGGATGTTGCCGATGAAGAGGACGAGGATGAAAAGGTATGAGTGTATGAGTGTGAATATCTGCCACTCCTCACGCTTTTAATAGTAAGAATTCAACAAACGCTGAGTAAAAAGTCTGTTATCAAGGAACTCCTGTTGTTGATCTTGAGATTTTAGTACTTGACAACTTCTTCTAATTTAGTAAACTCACGGTTGTCAGACGGACATTGAGGCTTAATAAAGACCTCACAGACCGGCTTCCACATGTCACAACACATTCATATGGTAATAAAGGGGTGGGCCAAGGGGCTGTGCTGCATTCGGGAAAGTCCCTAAGCTTATACGCCATATAATACCATCAATATGGAACTAATGACAGTACTTAGGCCCGCTTTTAATGCCCGCTCGAGTGGAAAGTGTTACCACGCTTTTAGGCGGCGATATATTTCATCAGAACGACAGCCGTTTATTGTAGGTGTCGCGAACGGACTGTGGTGTCAGCGCAGTTTAAAGTACGGCTTTGCGATATAGAGGCTGCAGTCGTCCAGTGTTAAGTCATTGGGATAGAAGATGGGAGAAACGCATTGTCAGAAGTAAGCTGTGCAGACATAATACAGAAGCAGTCAGAATAATATCGTCTTGAATATTAAAGATTGGGATTACATGCTGTTTATTCCTGCAAAGTCAGAAAAATGAAAGATACATTTGCAGTATAATGTAACGTGGTTCACTCGCATCAATATAGATATGACATTTATAATCGGTCAATTAAAGTGCTACTTCCAGCGTAAATACATGCTACTCTCAGTCAATTAATAGCTTGTTTTAAACTTCCTATTTGCCTTTATTTATCGTAACACACATCTGCTTCATATTCCACTTATTCTATACATAAATTGAAGCAATGTTTTGTTCCAAGCCCATTCAGAAGCTAAAAGGAATTTTGCTTGGACTTGAGTTTGTCTTCCACAGTGCTCTGGCCGTTCATCGCTGCAATAATGCATTACGTTACTTTAAGTTGTGACATTTTGCAGCTCTTTCCCAACATTAATCTGGCTCGGAGCTAGTTATAATTCTGCCTCCCCGTCACCAGTTGTTTCGCTAAGTTCAGCCCATGACAAAGAGCATGACTTTGGCTGATAAACAGTGCACTCCCCAGACACCGCTCGTCTCTCCAGAGCCCTAACCCTGCGCAGTGAGTGTGTGTTTGATGTGGACACTCTGCCTCCCTCCACACATCCTCAGATCCGCACTGGTGTCTAGTCTGTTGTTTACTTTAAAGCCCCCCTTCCCCTCTGGGATCTGGATGAGCCTGAGAACGGAGCTTTATCGCTTTCATAATGTGCAGTCCGGTCCCACTCTGAAGAGCAACCACTTCAAAAAAAACCTTTCAAAACTTGTTCACATAATATGTGCCTTTGTATTTGGGATTTATAGACATCCTACAGAGCCGCTTTGAACGCTTTTATTAATACGGCTGTGATGACACATTCAGCTTTTATTAGGGGCCTAAGCTGTCTGTCAATCCAGACATGTACAAAATGTATGGAATAATGTATAAAATTAGGCGTACATCTTTCTCCCCAGACCATTAACTTAAAGCCCCTGTATCAGATTTAGTTGTTTACAAGCAGTGAAAGAAATGGGGAGCGTGTAAATTGTTTAAACTGTTGTAGTCCAAAGTCATTTCTATCTTTCTTATGTATTCTATGCATTTCTAACCTCACAATTCTTCTCATAGATGAGTTAATGACCCCATTTCACAACTTTCAGAAGCAACACCGTCACAGTAATGTAAACAACCACTAGCTGCTAGTTCACTATTGATAAAAAGGCTTCATCTTTAAATGCACAGCACAAAGTACTCTTTTCTTTTTTCTTTTAAATACGTCTGCTTTCACAATATACTGAAAGGCAAAACATGTTTTCTACTAGAAAATATATGATATACAGTGAGACCCTTTAAATGTTGGAATCCTTCTGCTTAGTGACTAAAGACAGAGCTTTTAACTCTGTGTTATCTCTTTTATTCTCAGAGATCATACAAAGGCGATATGTAATAATACATGTGAATATCATCAAAAAGTGCATTTGCTGCTGTTATTCAACTTAGAATGTGAAACTAATATATGATATAGACTCATGACATGCAAAGTGACATATGTCAAGCCTTTGTTTGTTTTCATTTGATGATTATGGCTTACAGTCCATTTCAAAATATTCTAATCTTCTGAGTTTTTTAATTTGGGGTTTTTACAAGCTGAGCCATAATAATCAAAATTCTAACAAACAAAAGCTACATATCTCACTTTGCATGTAATGAGTCTATATCATATATTAGTTTCACAGATTAAGTTGAATAACTGAAGCAAATGCACTTTTTCATGATATTTTAATTATATGATGAGCACCTGCATATAAATGTTAAATATTTCAGTGTGTATAAGATCAATATTTGTTTGCCGTTCATATTTCCAAGCATAAAAAGAGAAGGTCCAGGCACTCCGCAGCTTTTTATGCTCATTCAATGACGGCCGTCTGTTTTCTGCATACCAGCAGCTCCCTGTTATCAGACCTATTGTTCATACATTTCTTTTGTATGTTTTTCTTATAGGAATCAGAGAAGAAAGGGCTGTTAGACAAAATCCACATGGTCCAAGACACGGTCGTCTTGGTTCAAAATATCCTCGACCAGATCGCCTGCTTTGGGGAGAGGATTAAAAAGTATGCAAATCAAAAAGCGTCCCTTAAAAAATGTGAATGTTTGTTATCGTGGCCGTGCAGATAGATACTTTTATTGGTGCATGTTGTTCATCTTTCTTTGTCGGATTCCTCAGCACATTCAACTGGTCCGTGCCATTCTTGTCCTGCTTGGCTTTTATCATCTTCACCACTGCCACCGTGCTCACATACTTCATCCCGATACGCTTCATCGTTTTAGCTTGGGGTGAGTCTTGCAGAATATCAGGTTTTTATATGAATATGTTCGCATAAAGTTGAAACTTGACATGCTTTATTTATTTACGACGTTTGTCTGCGTGATTTTAACCCGATGTTTAAAATCAAACCCCGCTGTTGACGTTAAGTGCATGATGATATTGTGTCTGGGTTTTTTTTGCGCTCGCTGAAGTGAAAGTAAAAACAGTTAAAAGGCAAACAGCACTTGAGCGGGATTTGGTGGACAGCATGTGTCTCATCTGCCGAGATTTGTTTGTGTGGAAACAAAGAGCGCAGCGGCGAGGGACTCCCGGTAATGATACGGTGGTGTGAATCTCTGTTTTAGGTATCAATAAATTCACGAAGAAATTACGGAACCCGTACAGCGTCGACAACAACGAAGTGCTCGATTTCCTGTCCCGCGTGCCTTCAGATGTGCAGAAGGTAAGCCCCGGCGGATCAGGCAGTCAGGAAGCCCCCAAATCCCACAGCCCCCGAAGCTTCGCACTCCACTACAACAACTCCCAGGCATTCTTCACTCTTTTCTGTATAATTAGCCCCTGCCTGTATAATTATGTCGCCGCATATAATTTCTGTTGTGTCTTTTGGTCATGATACATCCCTGGTGGAGGTCTACCACTGTTCCCATGCTGCACCGGGGAGGGGGGGAGACACACGCTGCAGTCTCCTGAGCGAACTCGCTTAGAGACTGCCGTCCTCGCTGCCATCTGAGCAAACAAAACTTCACGGGATAAACGCCGCTTCGTACTCGCCGCGGCGGCCGCCACAAATCGGGAGTAGGGAGTAGGGTACCGTTAAACGATACCAGTCTGGGATTGAAAAAAAAAAAAGGTTTAGGTTCGACCGGTATCGGAAAAATAAGCAGGTACCGAAAAGAAATGTAAACATTTTTTATATTCAAATATTTTAAAAATGAGGTGAAATTGAGGCAAATAAAGGGGGGGATTTTTAAAAAAAACAATTGGAAAAAGTTGAAAATTTTGGAGCAAAAAGTAAGAAAATGTGGAGAAAACATGTGAAAAAAATGGGAAATTTAGAGAAGAAATTGGAAAAAACTATGAAAAATTAGGGGGAAAAAACACAAAAAATGTTTTTCCCGCCCTTTTGTGGTTAAAGCCACACCGCGTAGGATTTTCACTTATAAATAAAATTGAAATAATAGCATTTAATTTATGATGGATAATTTCATCATTGGAAAAATACCTCATAAATGAACAAACAAACATGTATTTTTGCTGTGAGCGGCTCAGCTCCCCTAAGACATGATGGTAACTTTACCAGGAGTGGGTACGTCTCCAGCTCGTCTCCATGGAGATGTGATTAAAGTCAGTAGAATTTGATATTAAAATAGGTTAGGTCCTCATCTAAAACCACTCTTTATTATTCTCTGCAGAAAGAGCATTTTCTGTGTTGAGCTGGTCAATAGGAGCATGTTGTGCACTGATGACAACAGTATAGTCCAAAATGTTACACAGTGTCCCTTTAAAGGAAGTTTCATGGTTGTTTCACTTCAAACAAATAACACAACTGCAAAAGAAATTAAATGGAAGAAAAAGGAATACATTATTCATCTGTTTTTTCGCTCTAGATGACAAATCATTTTGTATAGGTATCGGAAAAAAAGTATTGTTCAGGTATCGCACACAATTATCGTTAAAAAAACAGTATCGGAATAAATGTAACGATCCCCAGCCCAGACTGTGGTTTTATCTTCTCTCCGGGCCTTTGCCCTGTGTCACCGTCCTCTGCCCCTGCGCTGTTTGACCCCGTTTGCTTCTCACCCAGTGTCCACCAGTCTGGAGCGTCTCTGCCCCTTCCCTAAAGTTGGAGTTCTTAGACGCGGAAAAGCCACATTGTTTTATTAAGTTAGCTATTCAGCTATTTGCTATTCAGTATGGTATAAAGCAGACACAAATACATGAAGGAGTTAGATTCAGTTTAAGAAATAAAAACAAAAACATGTGCTGTGGAGTGGTAGACACCAAAGGGGATTTATCAACGAAAAAAAACAGAACAATACTATTCCAAATATTAATCTTTATCAAAACGCAAGTACAAATCTAAGGTACGTTTACATCACTTGAGTATTTTTTTTTAACGAGGAAATACTTTTTACTTCACCATTTTTAGAGCCTTGCCTTTGTGCTTTCCACACCAATACATTTCAAAGTGGATTAAAAGTGAAAGTATTTTTGAATTGTGGTTTATTTTGGCGGTGACCTCCTTGTAGACGCTCCTCCGATGAATCGACGCGACGCAGTGAAGTAGTTTTGATCAAAAGCATCACAGTAATTTAGTCTGAAAAACACCAGCGGCGCATCTCCTCTGTGAAGCAAGAGAATAAATATTCATTATATTCAATAGTCTGCTAAATCAAATACTTTTATCTTTTTTACCCAAGTACATTAGAAGATATGGATGTAGACCGTAAGTTTGCGCCATGATATCAAATGTAGAGTATATGGAGTATGCGGAAAGTATTTCAGAGCTGTGATTGACAGTGTGTCTGTCTCGTTCAGGTGCAGTACAGCACGACCAGAGGCGCCAGGAAGAAGAAGAGCTCGTAGTGTGCGAGCGGTCCGTGAAAACAGAAAGAAACACAATGCTGCTCTTTGCACATGCAGACGCCTGGGCACTTTTGTTTTTGGTGGTGCGTGGTAAAATCGAATTCCGTTCTCAATGAAAATCTATATTTCAACCAAAGATTCTAAGGTATTTTATATATATGTGCGTTTCAGATTGTATGTTTTACGGTATAAATGTTTGCAAGGACAGATAGTATTTACCGTTTTTGTGCTGAATGTAACTCGTCTACACAGTATATTTTCTATATGAAGACTTATATCACAAGAGACTGCACATAAACCACTTGGCACTCGGCTCGGTTGAATGTAGTGCTGCATGAAATGAGAAACAAGTGCAATATTCAACTGTCTTGAATGTTGGAATTTGCATTTTTTTTTTTTTACTTGAACCATTTTAACACAGTATTTTCCATTAAAAATAAACCAAGCAATTTGTTTTTCTTCATCAAATTGACAAGGAAAATACTGAATTGGGACTAAAATAAACCTAAATTGGGAACATTATGACTAAAACTGAACTTTGCGTTTTTGTTTTACACTGTGACGGTAAAAAAAAATGTGTAAATGTCAATCAGACAGAAGACTTCACCTAATTTTGCGAGAATGTTTGTCGATATCGTGTGCAGCCCTTGTTGAATCCGTATTGAATAATGCTTCCAGAGTATCATAGACTTGACAGCATTTACTACAACACGCTCCTGTAAAAAGTACTTTTGTAAAGTTCGCTCTTGGTTGAAGCCTCATGAAACTTGCATTGCACCACACTTGGTATTTTAACCTTTGCTCTTGAGCGGGATCGTTATCTGCTCTGTAATACACTATTTATTAATGACTGCTTCGATGAAGTCTCATATCCATCAGCAATAAAACTCAACTGTGGCTCAACGCGATGAAATGTGAGTGCCTTTTGTCTCCACGCTTGCTGTTTTTTTTCCCTTTTTTTTGCCTCCGCTGCTACAGGAATGTGTCTAATAGCCCCAGTTCTGAGCCTGTCTCTTCATTAGGCTTTCATGAAGTGATGCTAGGCTGCGCGAGACCTCTGCAGCACCCGGCCCCCCCGCTGTTTGGAGGGCCCTTGGGCGTCGCCACCAGCGCACGGGACCTCGGCGACCTCCTCCTCAGTTGCTGTGACGGGACGCCTGGAGCCAGCATCCTATCAAGCAAGCACAGCCAGACAAACCTGGGATACGGGTCTGCACAGGAGAGGAGAGGAGGAGGAGGTAGGAGGAGGATTTGAAAAGCAGCCACAAGCAACAACACCGCACCAATTTAGAGATTGTACAGCTGGAGTGGTTAAGATGTAGTAAGACGCTGGGATTTCTAGATTTATATTCCGAACACGTGGATGCTCATGGACGGTCTTAAGGAGAAAATTACGTAAATTATAGTTAATCTGCTCTCAAATAGAAAATAAGACATCTTGGATTGAGTCAAAAGTCAGACAACAGTGTTTCACATTTAACAAGTGAAAGTCCCGTGTAGAATAAACAAAATTATACGTTTAGAGAAACTGGAAAACTCACCCAGATTTTCTCAATTCCTGGCACTCGCATATGTTACACAATGATGTATATTTTGCTGAACTGTCTCAGGTTTTGGGGGTTGTGGAGAAAGTGTCAGTGTGGTGACCTGCACATCCCTTCATCTAACTGTAATGTTGACTTAGATATTCAGTATTAATAACCTGCTGTCAAGGACACTGGAAGGACATCTCAATTTGACACTTATAGGCTGGCCATGAATATGTATAGGCAGGGGGAGAGCCTCGGAATTACAAAGTAAAATCATGGTTCACACGTGGGGACTAATGTGATGTGGCATTCGCATTCAGATGAGCCGCTGATCGGTCTCTGCAGACTTGTTAAAGCACAGATATCGGGCCTGAGAAGCTTCAGCTGCGCTCAAGAGTATGCACAACTATTCTTGTTTCTGACGCGAGCGCGCTGCCAGAGAGGTCTTTATTTGTAACCGCCAATTAACAGTTTTGTTAAGCAATTAAATGGATGAGATGAAGATGAAGAGCTATCTTTATTAAATTGTTCTTTGCAGCTACTTAATTCACGTCAGCTTACAGACTTTACACTCTTTCGTTTGCAAAAATCACATTCCAGGCAGATCAGCAACAACATATTTTACTCTCATCCTTTGGATTATTGAACAGCCAATTAATTGGACAAATGCACAGGAAAAGGGTGTTTTGAAAAGAAGACTAAGCTTGAAAGCTACTCTTCGATGTCCAGACCGTTTATGTGGTAAGCCGTTTGTCCATTGGGCATGCTGAAGGAGTAGAGTGTTCAGGTTGTTTGAGTTGTTTTGTTGAAAGCAATGGAGGCTGGCCCTGTTTATATGGGCCAATGCGTCCAGGTCACTCTCGATGCCACGGTAGACACAGTCATGTCTGCTCAGGGTTAGCTGCGTCTGCCCAGAGAGAAACTTGGTCGTCTACACTCCACAGACTGGTCTGGGATCTGGTTTTGGATGACAACATGCCTCCAAAACAACCTCAACGCCAGGATCGTGATACTGGTTTCTAGGGCTGGGACAATATGTCAGATCGGACTTGGATCGCAATACTTGCTGCAATTGCTGGGTTGCGGCACATTGTGTGATGATGTCACTGGACCCAGCGGGGGGCAGGAGCCAGTTTTTCCTATTAACAGCATTACACTTTCACAAGTCGTAGCTAAAAAGAAAATATATGAATTTAAAAAAATATCATTAATATCCATGATTTCTCTGTACAAGACCAAAAATTTCCTCAAAAACAAAACAATTTTTCCTCTATATAATAGTATAGGCCTTTAGAATGCTGTGACGTCACCTGCAACCCAGCAATACCAAGCATCGATACTTTATCAAGTATCGCAATACTACCAATAATTCTGTTTGGAGGCATTTTTTTTATCATACACTTTTTTCCTGTATCAGTTCCATCACTTTGTTACATTTTGTGTTAATGCACTTTTCAATCTAATCACTTCAGTAAATGTTAAATGGCTTTTGGTTTCTAAACTTTGGACACATGACCTTTTACACATTTTAAGGTAAACATATCACTTGTTATAATTACTTACTGTATCGCAATACGTATCGGATCGGCCCCTGAGTATCGTGATGTGTATCGGATCGTGACTACTGGTTTCTTTACCGAGGTGTTCCTCCTCTTGGTCCTTCAGACAGAGCAGAGGCCTGAAAGAGCTACAGCGTGAGGGTCTAGTTGAAGGGCCAAACCACATGATACAAATAGGGTCAAAACTACATTTTCCTGTTGTCTTTCTTTACAGAAACACTATTAGTACTTTTCCATACAAGTATCTACAATCACAATGGACTAACTACACTAAATATCAGGTTTTATTGGACCAGTCCTTTTGCGAGCCTGAGCATGGAGCCTCGCTGAGTCATGTGTGTCAGCTCTTTGAAGATCATATACCAGTGTCTCCATGTGTCAATTTCTGCACTCAGCTGTTTCCACTCCGTGTATTGACTTCCTCCATCAAAGCCCAGATATTCAAATGAAATGTATCTGACCCATATAGCATTGCCCTGTCCCTCTCTGATGACCTGTGTAATTAAAATCCCCCGTGTGCCTTTTATGACAAGCTGTTGAAATTGCTGCGAAAGCCGCGTGTCCCTTTGTGAGGATGATCGACGGCCCATTGAAACTCTTGCATATGTAGGGGATGGTAATAGGCTCCTATGGGACGTGTTGCTTTGGCCAAGCTCAAGACAGCTCCTCTAGTCTCAAAATGAATACTAAATTGTCTCAAACAGAATGAGCCATTGTGCAAACCCATCATGGAGGGGACACGGAGCCTGCTGGTTACATTTATCAGCTCCTTAGACAATTGTTCATTCATATCCTCCCTAGACCTACTTTTCATATTTCTGTGTGTAATAGAACTCTCTCCTGTAATTCTATTGGGCTATCATTGTAATTATTTAAAAAAAATGTCATAATTTAGAGTCACCATTCACTGCTATTTGCTTTTGAAAGAAACCGCAAACCAGGGCTGAAGGACTTTGGAAAACTATTTAATTAGTATTTATTACAAATGAATGCGAGTTAGATTTGTGATATGTTTTACTTTCATTTACAGAACATGTTTTTGTGGAGGGTCTAAACCAGTGGCTCAGCTGGTGATGAGGCTGTTTGGCTGATATAGTGTAATATGCAAAACAGCCTTTCCTCTGACTGAGCATTGACCATGAAACTGACCTTCAAAAGCTATCACAGCAATTAATCAGCAATCGTTTTTGGCAAAGATCCACCACCCACCGACAATGGTCCAGCGTTCCCTTCACTTGGGAACGCTGATCTAAACAACACAGTTTGCATATTCTACACCAAGACCATGACCAACATCTCCCCATGGAGGATCCAAGTGTTTGCAGAAGAAAGAGAAGAAAGAGCGGTGGTTTTCAACTGGCTGCCGGGACCCAAATACAGTCATTAAAGAAATTGTGCCAAAATCAAGCCTTAAATGTCATTAAAAAGTAAGTCTTTATTTGTCATTGTTCAACCGTACAATGAGATTACGTTCAGGTGTTAGTCCTGAGCCGCTGCGACTGAGCCGCGCTGCCATTTTGGCCCTACCAGACCAGCATGTTTTCGAAGGTGAAACGGTGCAGCGCCTCCTGGGTTTGTCTCTATTTCAGAGCGTGGTGTCCTGCACATCCACCTCCTCCTTCTCCTCCTGCGCAGCTCCCTCCGCTCCACAACAGACCTTCACCATCTTCCGGGAAGAGCAGTTATTCAGTTTTATTCTCCAGTGAACGTCCATTAGCCAGAACAATAGAAGGCATGTGTGGCTAAGCTGTAAGTCTGGCCGCTTAGCATGGACTCTCGGCAGCAAAAAATCCACCGACCCCCAAAAAACACGGAAAAGACGCACAAAAGTATCCTGTAAAACAATGTGAAACACAGAAACCACAAATGGAGGCAAAAACGCTGCTGTACCAAGAGAGAGGGGGGGTTGCTGCTTGTTCACATGTCGCCATGATGGATTCAAACTGGCATTAAGTCTAGAATTTGTTGAGCAATGTCATAATTCTACTGTTTAAGCTTATCGAAAATCATATTCAGTTGCAGTTTTGGCTGAAATTGACCAATTGGTGAAATGTTTGCAGAAATTAAATGTGCCAAAAAAAAAAAAATGTGTTTGTGGCATTAAAATGGCATTTCAAAGCTCAAGATTTGACTTTCTTTCTGTATAAACCCTGTGTAAAATATAAATATTTTCCTCAAAAATATGAAATAAGGAAATAAAAGATGAGATTATGATCAAAGCAACCCGATTTGATCAGACTCGAGTAGTGATTCTACACTTTTTCTGTACGCGAATATTAATGTTTTCTGGGAAAGGTTTGTGACTCACTGAAAATGGTTCCGTGACCCACTTTTTGGTCCCAACCCACCAGTTGAGAACCACTGAGCCTGTATATAATGGAAATGTATTCGATCTGCGTTCTGAGCAGTTATGAGATACTGTGTTTAGTTTTAAAGTAGGGCTGGACGATATGGCAAATGAATAAACCACGATTTTTGATTCGATTTTATTTTTTTGATAATGAAATACAGTAAATATAAATGGTTGATTCATGAACTTAGACATACTTTTGATATGAACCTCCGATCAAAGCTTTCACCACTCATTACAAAATGGAAATGGGTGTTTTTGCTCCGGAGAACCTCAAAAATGCACCAAAACCTCCAAAACTTTGATATTGTGCCCAGAACGAGTCCAGGAGCAAAATGTCAGATCGAACCTTCTAACTCTACGGGTCGTAATGTCCTTTACCCGCACACTGGGACATGTTTTTTAATGCTGTTTACAAACACGTCTCCATGGAGGTGTTACCTTGAAAGCAAATGGGTTCTGCCGTATCCTTGATTTAGTTTTTATTCAGTCAGTTGTGTTTTGTATCTCGCCCACAGGCCTATGAGATTGAAATGTAGCGTGTAGTATGTAATCATTGTCTGGAGAATCATGCCGCCTTATTAGTGCCATTTAATTATCGCATGTAAACCTGCTACACCTCCCTTGAATCCTGGCCCGCAGGAAAGTGTAAAGATGAATCGAGAAAAGAATGCGTGTTTTCTCTCAACACCCCCCTCCCTCAATCTCATCAGCCACCGTGATTAAGGTTTGGCATTGGGGATTGTGCTGTCTTTTTGGAAGAGATATTTCAGCTGCATTTCTGACACTCTGAAAGGAGAGGGAGATAAAGGAGGCGTCGGGGGAAAAACTCCTTCCCGTTGTGCGAGCCCTGGAGAGGGCCTTGAACCCTGCCATTCACTCCTTTCTCTCCATCAGCTGAGTCTAATTGCCAGAGAGGACAGGAGACCCCGGGCCCGATCGCTCCTTATCCTCTTTGGAGCTTTCAGGCGGCGTGAAAGGCGAGCTTCTGCTTTTGATCTTTTCTGCGATTCGCTTTTTCTTCTCCGTCATCCCTACCATCCTCTCCTTGGGAGTGACACCAGCGCCTTTCACGGGCTGCCCCTGTCTCCATCTGCCCAAAATAATGACCGAGGCCTGGGCTTTATTAAGCAGAGGTGCAGAAGGGAGGTCAGTGCTGCGGGATGGCCCCTCTTTTTCCAAATCTACTCCATAGCCTCTCGGTCCATCCCAGGGTCCCTTGCCTTACAGCGGGACAGGGCGCGGACAGTGAGGCGGGCCCTTTTTCCCAGAGGCGATGCTACAATAAGGACCTGGGGCTGCCTGAGACAATGTGGCCTGTGTGATCCCTCAGTCGGGATAGGGGTGAGACGATGCCCCGCGCGCCTGTCCCATGGGAGGATAGGCCCTGTGGTCATTGTTTGACAGCTAATGGACAGCATCTTTCCCAGCGAATGTCCCACTGTAGACTGTGTCACTCAGAGTGGCTTCATAACAACACTCATGGAGGAATCCTGTCCGGGGACGCTGCTCTGTTTACTGATGAAAATCATTGCCCTCGCAAATCTGAAAAGCTAACACTGGGGGGGAAATGGGATGAATGAGGCCGACCACCAAGGACAGCATTCAGAACGAAAATTCAATATAACTCATGAAAAGAGGAACCAGTCATAGCTCTGAAAAGATCTCAAATCAGTTCATTGGATTAGAACAAGTATAGGTGAAACACTTTTACTAAACCTTCTTAGCTGTTTAGACCACTGAAGATATTCCACATATTTACATAAGTTAAGGGCCGTATATGTAGGAATAACATTTTCTCTTTCAGTGTCTTGTAAAAGCAGATATTTGAGATACCATTTGAGACTTGGGTTGACAGTATTGCTCCCTGATTGTGGAGCGCGCTTATATAAACCCATCCCTGTGAAGAACGACTGTGTTAGAAAAGCCTCAGGAAATTTCGAAATGAGTTTGGACACAAGTAGCCTTTAGATTTAGGTGCTCCCTCATTGTTTGTTAAAATAAATCAGATTATTGTGACACCTGAAACTTAAACTTGACGGTGCCGCTGGTCAAGTGTTCACTCACGCTCTGGAGGAAACATCCCTTCACACACAGCTGTTTTAAGGGGGTAAAAATAAAGCATTAGAAGAAATTACCTCAACTGTTTAGTTCTGTTTTTGAGTTGTTATAGCTGATATTTGTATTATTATTATTATTATTATTAGTAGTAGTAGTAGTTTATTTTCTTCGGTCATTATAAACCTTTAGGTCACATGTTTTCCAAAGGTTTTAACCATTATACAATAAGAAAACATGTACTTTAAGTATTTAAGTGCTAAATGAAGCCTGACCGAAAGGGGTTTAGGCTGAAGTCAAGACTGCCCTTTTACAACTGTTACACTACGTCCAAAGATGACACATTATACAGTTTCTCTAACACCTAAGCACAAAACTTAAACATCAAGAATCAAAATTACGTTATGGGTCTGCGATAAACTTCTTTTTTAATGATTTTTTATTCAAGTGTTCTATACTTCTCCAGCATGTTTAACTTATACCTTTTCTTAAATGCTTTAATTGTTTTGGAGCCCTTAAAGAGACTAGATGCAAGTTTGTCATTTTATACTCATTACTGCCACCTCAGGTCTTACGTGTAACTGCACCTTCGATATTAAGCTTGTGCATGACGGCACTTCGGACCCGAATTAACACCTTTCTGAGTGACAGTGCAGGATTTTAGAGGCAGTTGTGGTGAACAGGTCTGAGCTCATTCTACACATTAGGACATTGTTGGAACATGTAGGGGGAGGAAAATACTTTGTTTTTACATTTTTAAACCCTGTATAGTCCCTTTAAGCCACACTCCCGGACAATGAGGGGAAGACTGCTCAATAACTTCACAGACAGAGCTTTTTGTCCAAAGGCGGTTATTTGTAGGGACATGTTTCACAACTTGCAGACTTTTCTGGGTCACTGTCACATAAATGTTTGAGTGTACAATACACTAAAGGAGGATGAAACTGATTTTGTTCCGCTACAAGGAAATAAAACAGGTATAGTGCTTTTAAGATGCACATTTCCAATGGTTTAAACCCACATTTTGCATCAAAAGTCGTTGCCACAAAAGTGTAATTCAGCCGTATCACATGGCTAGGCTCAAATATTTTCCCCTGTTGTTGTTTTCCCCCTTTTATTTTTTCATGAGCTGCGTTTCAGTGCCAGTGTGATGGATCCTGGAGTGCAGGAGGAGCCCGGGCGGAGGCGGGATAGAGGGAGAGGGAGGGAGAGGTTAGAGTGTTAGGGCGCTCTGATAGAGATGTCAGCGCTGCTTCAGTAATCTCGTGACGCCTAAGAGAGTTTAAGGGGGGGGGGGAGAAAATATCTGAAAGACCAGTGGCTTGGTGACAGCAGAAGTAGAGACCACCCCAACAACAGCAGCGGGGGGAGCAGGGGGATGCTGGGAGGACAAGGGGAGGGGGATCTTTACACATTATAGCTGCTAGTTAACCCTCTTCCTCTGAGCACTGTGCTAAAGAGAGAAGAGCCAGCGCCAGTCACACATGTACTGTAGGATTTTAGCCTGGTGTACATTATTTAACACCTGCTACATGCTGCACCCGGCTCCATGGCACTACAGGCTGGAGCTGAATATGATATGGGCAGATTCATGAAACCTGCTCCATGTTGTGTTCGTTCAATGTGAGCAAGAAGAAAGTACAGTAGGAAAAAAGTAATTAATTCAACAACAAAAAAAAGATTACTAGAAAGATACATCATCCTCATTGATTGATAAAACCTATAGTGTGAAGCCTTTGGTGGCATCTGGTGGCAAATTTCCACATTACCTCTGACCTCTTAAAGGAGACCTTTGGTATAGCCTTGCAGTGACACTTTTTTCTCCTCCTTTTGTTGTTTTTAAGAAGTTTGGCTCGTAGGCTTTGTTTGATCTGTCCACATAGGATGAAAGGGAGTAAAGAGCGCAGTGAGACATTCAGCAAATGGTTGGAACTGGGACTTGAACTCACGACACTGAGGCTGCGGGGACATCTTATTGTCTGGTTAAAACCTTTGTAACATTAGTAAGGCCCACAGAATTAATATGTGTTTTACGTTTTGTATATTTTTTAAATGATTTTCTTTCCTGTGAGCGACTACGGGAACAGGAAGTATTCAAACATTGTGTGATTCCCATTGAAGACATTAGAGCTCGTGACTTTATGTAGGAAACAAAAAAAGGTGAAATAACTCAATAAGTTTTATATTTCTTTATATTTTATGAATTCTTCAAAATTGCGACCCTTTATTCTTGGCGTTTTCTCAAAAAGCTTCTTAAAGCAGTCACCTGAAGAGACACTGCAGGTGAATAGGGAATTTTTTAAAATTTAAAGATATAAATTTGAAACTTCTGCTGCAGATTACATATATATTGCATAAATATGAAGAAAAAATGCATTGCAAGTTTTCTGTAATTTTATGTTTTCATATAAAAATGAGGTGTTTTATGCCTAAAAATGCCCCAAATTTTGCATTTTTCCAGATTGACCCAGATTCAAATGTATAGTTTTATTTTGTTGAAATATTAGTTACAAAGACTTTTTCAAAGGGGCTTTTGAGTCTCATGTTCAGTTTTAAAATAAACAGTTTTTTAGTGGAAAAAAATGGTAACGCTTTATACTAAGGTGTGCTCGTTAAGTATTAATAAGGTACTAATAAGCATTAATAATATAATAGTTAGTTAAAAGTTAATAATAGTTTTAACACACTGCTTATTATACTTTTATCTGTTAACATACTAATAAGCCATTAATAATACGCTTATTCAGTGCCTACCCTTAACCTAACAGTAACCTTAACCCTTACCCTGACCTTAAAATGATTACTAATGCTTATTAATACTTAATGAGCACACCTTCACCTAAAGCGATACCAAAAAAATCTGTAAAAAAGTCTAATTTCGCCTTGTTTTTTTAAACATTAGGAATTAGATTTAGATTGATTGGACCTGACAGGCTGGTTCACAGGATAAGCTCATCTCATTGGTCAACACGGGAGGATACTAGACTCTGATTAGTTGCAGAGATCCAGGAAGGAGGGACTTTACAAGAAATAACGTATATATTATTATTAACTTAACATCAAAATGCAAGACCAGGTGGTAGATTTTGAACATTTAGTGAAATTAATACTTCCAGACTATTACTTTAAAGGAGCTGTACCTGATTGTACAAAGAAACAGGGTCGCTCAAATTTCAAATTGCTATTATCTGGTCCAAACTCATCTCAAACTTTCCTAATGCATTTACAACATCAAAATTCGTCACAGGGACCGAGTTTAAAGCAGGTTTCACAGCTTTCAGGGAGGAAAACTGTCACTTCACTGTAAATAATGCCTTCTAGCCTGACATTTTGTGACTGTTTAAAAGGCTTTAAAACCAGTGTTTTTTGGATAAATGTCTTCTTTTACCGTATACTAAAGGACAAAACAAATGTTATTCCAATACAGAACTACAGAACACACTGATTTAAACTAATTTCTTGTTTTTGTAGGCCTTTCCTCTCTTCCTATTTTGGATAATTTACCCTGTATGTTGTGCGACGCTGCTTGATCTGGATTAACTTTGGACCCAGATTCTGAAACACCTCCATTCGTGGCACCTTTTTTATGGTGTAACCGGAGCGTTATCAGTGATCTGATCAGTTTAGCGGCGTGAACGGTGGCGAACATGTGAACGGTCAGTGGGTAATGAAACATGACTCAGGTGTAGATGGCCGTCTGCAGTGAGGCGTCTGTCCCGCCTGGCCTCAGTCCAGACGTCGCCTCCTGCTCTCTCTCTCTCTCCCTCTCCTCTGGTAAAGTGCCATTTGCCTGTGTTTGGCCTTTTGTCCCACACAATTATGTTCACCATTAACAGGCTTTCTTCTCTTATTGTTCACATCAATTAGAGTCGGACGGTAATGTGAGCTGATGGTGGAGACGCTGTGGCCGTGGTGTAATGTCACGAAGAGGGCCGCGCTTTACTGGGTCATGGACGTGGTCTTTAGTCCATGGACTTTTATAAGACTCTGTGTTGAGATGCCAGAACAATAAACATGAATTTAATGGGAATAAGAGAGACAAAAACGCTCCTTTGGATTAAGTTAATATATATTTTTAATCTGGCACCCAAAAAATAAAACATCACATTGGGCTGTTGATGAATTTACATTTGATTATGTGCTGACATTGATACTAATGTTTTAATTCACTGATTTTATTTGCTTTGGTGCTGTATTAAAATACAAAAATGCAAATTTAAACTGTTAATTGTAGTAGTTTTTTATGTATTTTTGTTATTTCAGGGACAGTGCATATTTCTGTATATTATATATATAATATACACTGTATATATTATACAGTGGGGAAAAAAATATTTGGCCGAAATCCAATAGAAAGTCTATGGCGAACTGACTAAACACTTTTATTCCCCACTTTATGTCAGAATAAAACATTCATATTTTTCACCTTTCCGAACTCTACAAAGGTATTTATAGCCTCCCTATTTCTCATAGAGATGAGTTTAAAAGCACAACTTTTAGGATCTTTTCTGTCACAGTAAAGTTAACTAGACAACTAGCATGTGAGTTCACGATTGATAAAAAAAAAAGAAGTCTTTTTTCACCATCTTCTGCTTTTACAATATACTCACGCAGACAAAACAATTTTCACTCAGCTACCACAAGAAAAGTACCGGGTATAGGGCCTTTAATGTCTCTATTTGCTTTCACTGTTTGCTTCTGTAGGGATTATCCTGCCTAAGCGCTACTTTGGGACCTCAAAGAGGAATGCCATGCTTTTTAGTGGAGCAGTTCTGAATACCCACATGAACCTGTCGTTAGACTGCTCTGCGGTGCCGGGGTCATAAATGTGATGCTTCTTTCATTCATCTGTAATCATAGCTTTTCCGCATACGCCAACTTTGAGCAATAACTCCCAGGTTGTTGTGTGAGCCTCAAACAGCAGCGTAGAAGTTTTCAGACTGACGGGGAGGTGCCTGATCCTGGTGAAGAGAGAGTCTGTGTGGAGCGAGTGGCCCACAGCCTGTCGCCCTGAAGCTGCTGCCGCTCGTGTGTGTGTGTGTGTGTGTGTGTGTTGAGAATAACACACACGGGCACGTATGCAGGGTTAAAACCACAGCAGAGAGGGCAGCAGGACACCCAACACAATCAACACAATCAACACAATCAACACACTCAGGACTAAGTTCACAGAGGAAGACGCAGCAGATGGAATGAATATTAGTGTCTCCATCTACAGTGTTTTCTTCTTTTTGAAACACACTGGTCGGGTCAGAGTGAGTTCACGGCAGAGAATAATATTGGGGATATTGTGCATTTTTATTTTCTTGTTTTTAAGATCATTTCATTACTTTATTTGTCAAGAAAATCGTGATAAAGACCTTCATCTAGATTATGTAGTGACAAACCTCATGCTATATACAGGCTTCTTAACCTCCACCTCAACCGAGCACAGTTTCCCCAGTTTGGCTTTACCCAAATCTAAAGAGTTTATTGGAAAAAGCGACAAAAAACATGCCAAAAAAAGCACAGAAGAAAGCGATGAAAATGCAACAAAAACAACAAAAATAAAACACGGAAGCACAACAAAAAAAGATTCAAAAACACAACAAGAAGTTATGGTTTTGTAGGTCCAGTCGAGAAGCTTGTAGATTTGGGTAAAGCTGAACAGGAGAAAATGTGCTCAGTATAGGCGGGGGTTAAGAGGTTCAAAGTATTGAAAGCTATAATGAGTGAATTGGTTTTGTCTTGAAGTCATTCCGATTGCACATTATTTTCTGGGCACATGCGATGAACGAGTGGAGCCAATGTGTGAAATCATCGATATGAGAAAATATTAAGTTCCATTATCATACAGTAGAACAAGCACAACATATGTAAATGGACACGATTTACGCTTTGGACTGAAACATGAAGACACCAGTGCGGTTTGAGTGTCGTCCTCGAGCCTCTTCAAGTGCCCCATGTCCCGGAGAGATGCAGAGAGGCGTCCAGTCTGTCGATCTGCACAGCTGCTCTTTCTGGACCATTTGTGCTTAACCTCTTAACCCCGAGCTGAACCGAGCACGTTTTCTCCAGTTTGGCTTTACCCAAATCTAAAAGCATTAAAAACAGCATCAAAATAGCGACGAAAATGCAACAAAAAATACAAGGAAAAAGTGACAAAAAATTGACAAAAACACAACAAACAAGTGATGCAAATATGTGACAAAAAAAGCAATGGAAAAGTATTTAAAAAACACAACAAAAATGTGACAAAAATGCGGCGACAATGTCACGACAAAGTTACATAACTTTTGTAGGTCTTAGCTTTCAAATGAGGCATTACACTGTTGCTCTCCAGTCGAGAAACTTATAGATTTGGATAAAACCGAACTGGAGAACACGCACTCGGTTCAGGCGGGGGGTAAGAGGTCAATAACCAGGGTTACTAAAATGTATTACTTTTTTCAGTAACTAAGGAATACAACATATTACTTACACAAATATGGTAATATATTAGTGAGTACATCTCAAGTAACTCGAGTTACAAACTCTCCCCAAATGAAATGCACCAAATCGAGCTGAAAGTTGGTGAATAAGATCTGCAGTTGTGTCAAAACGAAACACAAGAGAAAAGGGAAAGTGAAGCAAAAGGAAATCTCTGCTCGTTGGCATCATCACTATTTTCAGTTTGTATTTTGCCTCAAAAACCTAACTCAAAAGTAACAATAATATGTAATACAAACATATTACATTTTTATAGCTGTAACTACTAATAGAATATAGAATATATTACCATTTGAAAGTAAATTACCCTACCCTGTTTATAACAGTAGTCACAATGTTATATTTCAGTGATGTTGTTTTAGCTTTATAGACTTGTATGAAAATAACTTAAACCATCCCTGTTAACTGTGTGTAGACAAAATGAATCAAAATTTGCCTGAAATGAAGAAACGTCGGAACAAATTGTGTCCCAGTCTCCGATAACGCGTCGCCAACTGGCACCCACAGTCCAAATTATTAAAGGGACTTCCTTAAAGCCACATTGCAAAAGATTCCAGTTAATGAGCTGCGATGTCATAAGGACAAATCAACACCTAAAGATGGACCAAACAAGCTCATAATAATCGGGCATACACTGACAAAGCTGTTCGATCTATATTACAATGGTTTATCAAAATATAGCTGGATGAGGTCCTAAATGTGTTGAATGTTTGGCTACCTGTAGTTGAGACAAAGTGGTAATATCTCTGCCGTCCCGCTCCCAGACAGCTGTGAGTCTGACCTGAGGAACGGCGAGCGCACACAGTAAGGTTTGAAGCTTTAAGGTGTATTTTTCTCCACTATGAACGCTTGTACTTTCGCCTAACCTATTTATCAATCGACAGCCTGAGCCACTGCATGGATTTGGCTGAAGGATAAAGGGAAAACGATAGATTTTCTCATGTGAAGAGTAGAAGGCAGTGGGTGACCTGTCTTTCTGCTGAGAGGGAGCACAGGTCTGTAAGTGGGCCACAGAAGGCTGGAGCTTGCGTGAGAGGGCCGCTGGGGGTGACTCGGATTCCCAGCGCGTCCACATATGACAGTGCCTGGCTCGGGGCTGGCCCTGCGCTCAGACATTGTGCTCCTGTCATAGCCGCCCTTCAAAAACGGCAGATGAAGCTGTCAGCCGGACCGTGACTGGGCCCTGACAGCCGCTCCGCCCTCTCCCTTCAGCCGAGCACAAATAAATATGTCCGGGCTCAAAGCTGCCAAGGCGGACGCGGGACAGTGGGTCAGGAGGCCAAGCGCGCACCAAAAGGCTCTCCCCTTCCCCTCGTAACCCGCTCTGAATGGGCCGGTCACCTCGCCGGGGCAGCGTCTCCGAAAGGGCCCCCAGATCCCACACACTGCCTGCTGAGGGACTTCTGAGGGGCCCCATGTCTCCCACTGACAGCTTTCAGTCTTTTTACTTCTCCAGACAAAAATTCCGCCGTCGTCGAGGCGTGTGTGCGCAGTCAACCATTCCTTTTGACAATCTGAAACTTCCTAATGGGACAAAATAATTCATAACAAGCTGACTGCGGAAAAAGGGGATTTGACAGAATCTAAATGGAGAAAGTGTCGCTCCGGTAGAAAAGCAAAAAGAAAGGCACGGTTAAAAAAACACTTAACAGCTCAATTAGAAGCTTACCATTTATTTAAAGGCCCTGGATCTGATCTTTTGTGTGTGAGCAAAGAAAGAGAAAGCACGTTCATTTTAAATTGTTGGTCCTCACACATGTCTAACGTCCCAATTCTTCACAGAAATTAATTTATGAGCAGGTTTCACTATTTTCAGGGAGCACTGTCTCGGTAATGTAAACACTGATTGAAATGCTTTATAATTTTGATTGACGGTACTGTATACAGATGAACCCCAATTTCATTCCAGACAACAAAATCTGGGCCTTTAAAGGAGCTATACCAGTTGTATGTTGTAAGACTCAAGTTAACCTGAGATGTCTGTTTGGGGTTCCAAGAGGTTTATCAATTTCATAATTATGGGAAATGACCATAAATCGCCATTAACGCATGCATTTATGATCCTGCTGAAATGGAATTGTTCAGTTCTCAAAGTGAATTTAATGCCGTAAGAACTTGGGCTGGCCCTGGTGCCGCACCAACATATTAAGTCCCCCATCTGGCTGCTCCAGAGTAAAGAAGTCTGTGTTGTGAAGGCAGCAGTGGTTTGGTGCTGCTGAGCGCTTGAGTGGTGGTGACAGACCATCTGCACTGCGATTTCCTCGAGTCTAGGTGTCTTCTCACCTTTTTTCCCCTCCTCCTTTTTTGCAAAATATCACATCTTTAATTGACTTTCAAACATCGCTTCCTGTGTGTGTGGATTTGAACCAGTATCCGGTTTGTATTAAGTGTTTTTGTATAAATCTTGGAGCAACAATGTGCTTCTGCACCAGATGTGGAATTAAACAAACAATTGTGGCGCTCACAAATCCCAGTGACCCCAATTTAGCCGCAGTGCATTTCACTTACTGCGTCATTATATAACAGAATACTGACTCCTTTTATGTAACGTATCTAAACACAGGCTGACTTTGCACACAACCACACACACACCAACGCTCACTCACATGTTTCTTAGACCAGGGTTCCTGGTAATTGATACAGCTGCACTGATGGCCACCAACTAAACCTGCTTAGGTTTTACAAGCATTTTTACATAGAAAAACTGGAAGAAGCCACGTAATATCAGGGACAGCTGTGGGTCATCCAAGGATCCAAAGGTTGGTACTTCAAGCCCAACTTGACCAGAGCTTAGCCAGTGGACACTGTTGTGGATTCAAAGACTGACAGTCAGTGTTTGACCGTGCATGAAAATGTCCATGACTTTCAGCGATTGGAAAAGTGCAGTATAAAACTAATGCAATTTCATTTTGTATTATTTGTCCATTTCTGGTTGGTTCCTGGGAACATCAGGAAGCCTGGGTGAATGTAGTGTGTGAGTGGGTGGTGGAATATCTGCCTCTTTTGCCCTCTTATAGGTTGGCCCACCCAAATTCAGCAAACTGGAACCGGGACTGTTATAATTCGAGGAGGTTGTTTTGATTTAGCCTGTGATCTGCCAGGTTAGGGTTTATTTTCTCCCATTATGCAGATCCAAATCTCAAAGCGTATTGACAAGAGAACCAGTATGTCAGTGATTTGATGCTTCTACTTTCTAAATATATGTGTAAGATTTGTGTGAGTGAAAGACAACTTACATCACATTGTCACAATGTTAACTCTAACCCAAAGTAAGTAGTTACGTAAGTGCTTTATTTGTCATTGTACAACTGTACAACAAAATTACGTTCAGTTGTTTGGTTGGTCTTAACTCCCTGATCAGGGGAGATGGCAAGTAACAGGTTAGATTGAGAACAACGGTCAGGGCCATTTACTGGAGTACATTAATACAGCTATACTGAGATACTCCGTTCAAAATGGATCAGTTTGCTTGTAACTTGCAAGCAATATTCATAGAGTAACATTGGGTACAAATAAGTAACAGAATACAGTGTCAAAATAAGTCTTTTAGTCTAAATCTCCATTAGTCTAAAAAACAAAGCAAAGGGGTGTGACGACACAATCCCAACATTACAATACTGGTGGATTCTTTACATTATGTGAGTCTATTTTACCTTTGACCAGGGATCAAAAGTGTCTTGTCATGATGTGTTGAAAGCTGGTCCTGAAGCCAGATGAAAACCATGTGAGGCCAGTGTCTTGGATCTTAAGAGCAGTACATGCAGTTAGACAGTTAGATGCTGTTCATAAATAAATGAAGCCATGGATGTGCCTTCTCAGTCTGTCCGCCTCTGACCCGACCCCCAATAGGTTCTCCAGCTTAAGTATCCACAATTGCCGTTAACAAAACTAAAGGCACAGCTCTATTGAATTACCACACGTTTGGTCCGGAGCACTTCAGGGATTCTTGTCCACTGTTATCCAGTTTCAAAGATCAGTCCGATAACAAGCCACCGGGAGTTGAGAGAGCATGAGGTCTAAGGTCAGGGAGCACAGACAATATGGCGGTGACCCATGAATGATCACACATGATTAAGAAGTAGTGAGAAGAGAATCCAAGTCAACGCTGCTTTGTGCGGAACAATGCTTCACTCTAGGCAACAGCAAACACTCGGCCCACATGTTTACCTAGGTCTCACTGAGCTATAATGAACTCCTGTATAACTATATCCACTGAAAACACACTTGACAGTTTTATGGGCTGCTAAAGCAGATTTCCAACTTCTTATGAGGGTTTACAAAGAATCACTTAGCTTTTAGTGCTGTGTGAATTTTTTAAAAAGCAAGCGATGTATTTAAAACATAGCTGCTGTTTATTCTTCACTGAATGAGAGCACTTCACTTCTTAAGACGAGACTCTGTGTATAGAGAAAAAATACATAATTTTGAGATGTCGATTTGTAAAATTACACTTTTTTATGTAGAAAATGAACAGAAATTAAAAAGAATGTAATGCATGTTTCCCTTGAGATGTTTTACATGGAAATAAGACCCATTTATGTGCTTTAATCATCGATCAGATATTTAATATGTGTCAATCTTTCCTATTAAAGGCACTAAACCTGATTTTTTTTTTCTAGTGGAACACATTTTGTTTTGTCCTGTATTTTGTAAACTCAGACATTTGTGAGAAAAACATTGTCCATCTAATTACAAAGCATTTGTATCAATTTCATAAACTCTCAGGCTAGTTTTCAGCATTTCTGTGACGATGACCCTGAAAAGTGCCCCTGCAGGTTGTGAAATGTGCCTATAATATAATACATAATATACATGTCCCTGTGAAGAACCGGGATATTAAAAAATATTACAAAAGTTAGGATTGAGTTTGGACCACAACTAACATAGTCATTTAGTGGCTTCCTCTTTCATTGTCTGTAAAAAATCAGGTATAGAAGCTTTAACATTAGAAACAGAGGTCCGGAGAGACTCCATGTTGGCAAATGTAATCCTCCATAAACACAGCAGAGAGGCAGTGCCTTCACCGTAAACTCTGCCATCCCAGGGCGGGCAGAGCGGCAACAGCCTCCACAGTTCTGATGGGCCTGTCAGTCAAACCCTGGCCTCATTCATATGCACAGACTTGTGTGAACCCCCCCAAAAGGTTCCCCCCCTTGAGAGTTGTCATTGGAATAAAATCTAGCTTTTAGAAACAATAATGTGCATTGGAACCAGGCAGTTGTTTCTGACAAACGTGAGTCCCCATAGGATTTCATGCTGTACTGCTCTGTCTGGAGACTCGCCTGGCCACTGCAGTGCCTCGCCATGACGGCCATTTTCTTTGTCATCCGTTGGGGCCGGTCTTAATGGCCCAAATATTGCTTCAAGAACAAAATATGAATTATGTATGAATGTAGGTTTACAGATCTTGGTTTATTACTTGGGAACAGACAGAAAGATCTTTTGAGAAGGGATTAATCCTATTTAAATCATCATCATTATTTTGGGTTATAAGCTCTAGACTGTGAATTACGGTAGATATGAACAAACCATAAGATAGAAAATTCTAAATATTTTTGAAATGTTGTCCCAGAGTGAGAAGCTTTTTTGTGAAAACACCCATTGAGGTCATAAAGGCAAATAGCTATATAACACTGAGAGTTGATTATTTTGTTATTGTCTTGACAAAGGTGACAGTTTACATGTTATTAGAGCAGAATACTCCAAAGAGTTTTGCCTGCAGTTTCTTGCTTTAAAGTTGTATTCACTATTCAAGTACGTCACCCTTTGCAACAACATAAACATTTGGTCACTTTCTTTAACTTAATTAACAACAAAACGTTGTGTGTTAATGATGAATTTTATCTTTTCATCTGCCAAACTAGGCATGAGCCAAAATAAACCTGAAGAAAAACTGCAAGAAGAACTACAATAATATGATCATTAAAAATGCTACAGTCGCTTTATTGTTTTTATGAACATGCTTGTGGAAAATAGGCAGGTTTTTCATACATGTTGTAATGTTTAAGGAATAGAAAACGTATGTATTTTGAATTTCAGTACGTAAAATCATCCTGTAGGAGTATATTATGAACTCTCCTCTGTGCAAACGTAGTGCACACACCTTGTCAATTCAACATGACCTTTTCATCATCGTACGTATGTGAGATACCTACTGACATACACCAGCCCTGGGGGAATAGCTGCTGTGAGTCCATAGTGTTGTATATGGCACTACTGGGGACTGGCGGACATGACAATGACGAAGGTAAGTACGTATGGGAGGAGACAGGGGCTCTTTTCTACAATTTGTTTGCTCGTAGCTAAATTTCAATTCATAGCATTCGACCCCACCCTCTACTGATAAATGTTATTGTTACTACTGTGTCATTGCAGCCTCTAGAGCCGAAAGAGAAACCGTATTGATAAACTCTGTCTCCGTCTAAGGATCCAAACTAATTCAAAACAAAAAGGCAAGGGCATAAATAATGGGTTTTGACAACTAAGCTTTGACACTATATGACACATTTGGCTGGACTATCCCAGTCAGAATCCATATCTGTGTCGAGGCTGAATGTAGTTATTGAACTGCCTCCAACACTTAACTTTGCTGCATGACCATCCACATTGAGCTCGCATAAACAGGGGTCAGGCCGTTTTTCAACTCCCCCAGTATGATTTTTCTTTTTAGTTGTCACTTAGTTTCGAGAATGTTTTCCAAAAAAAAAAAAAAGGGGCCGCATTTGCATGTTAATAGATCTTAGCAACAGGAGAGGCCCTTGCAAACACTGAGCTAGTCAAAAAAAAACAACAAAAAAACTTCTGCAACGGCGCGTGAAAACAAAAATAAGAACTACCCCCCAAAAAAGGAAAAAAAAATCCATTGTGCCCCGCGCCAGATTAATACCGCTTGTTTGGATTGTGTTGTCTAAAAACACATCACTGATAGCAATGTATTAGTGGGGGATTAACATGACTTTCGCCCTGCTTTCGGTGCACAATAAAGCTTTAATCTGGGGCTGGTGCTGCCGACGCTGGAGGAGGGAGGCGGGAGTTCGGGTCTGTTTCGGAAAGGGGAGCCAATCCCGTGCCCCGCTGCGCCGCCGTAAGCCCCGCCCCTGGGTGTGCCTCTCGCTCGTTGAACGCTGGGCCCGGCGGCGGCAGAACTCGGTGACAGACGCGCCCCTGGGATTTCCACCTGTCAGCCGCAAAGGCACTAATCGACAGGCCGCGCATGGGCTGAACTCTTCGTCACCTTTCTGTCAAATCTTCATCTTCTCATTCGCCTGACACATCCCCCCTCCTCCCTCCTCCCTCGCTTCCTCTTCCTTCTGGCATCACAAGCTCCGCCCCTTTCACCAAACACACACACACACAAAAACACACACGCGGTACTGTTAGTATTTAGCCAAGCTGCGTGGAAATGAATTGAAAAATGTGATTCTGGAGAGCGGCTTCCTTGCGCCTGCTTTAAGGTGGCAGAGGTGGGCTCTAATGCGCGCTGGTAATTGGGAGAAAGGAGGAAAGGGGGGGGAGCTAGGGGTCATGGTCAGGTCTCTGGTGGAGGTTACTCTGCATCTGTCTCTTAGCAACGATAGGCCAGGCTTTGTACAGTCCGGGAGTTGATTGGTGCGTTTTTTTTTGTCCCTCCTCGGTTGCTGATTTTTTTTTTTTTTTACTCTTTTTTTTTTTTTTGTGAGGAGAAAATGGTGGGGGTAGGGGGGGCAGCAGACAGCCTCTTTCTCTGGCACTCGCTGCTTTTAAGAATTTTTTTTTTTATAACCGCGACTTGCTCACTGAGGCGTGGGTTTATATGTATCAAAAAAAAAAGAAAAAAAAAAAAAAAGAAGGTACAGATCAGGCAAAGAGAGAGAATTGACGGAGCAAATGAATCTGAGCGAAATGACAAAAAAAAAAAGACAAAAAAAAAAAAAGAAAAAAAAAGAACCGAAAACAAAACGTTGCGATTTTCCGAGAACAATGCACCGTTTTAAGGAGAAATTTCCTCCCCGTGTGATGAATAATTTATCGCGCTGACCTTTCCAGTTCTGGTGCGTTTTTGAAGTGGCGCTAAATGACATTAAGGGAGATGAGGAGACGGTAGAGAGGGGAGGAGAGAAGAGGAGCTGCTGCGGTGGAAAAGCGTTCAGATCAGCAGCTCTCTCTCTCACCAAAACGACATCACAGCATCGTCTCCCGAGCTGCAGAGCTTTAGCCAGGGTCAGCCTCATGACAGGCCGGGGTCACGGGTCAGCGCGGGGAGAAGGGACAAGCTCTTGATTCACCCCGTCAGCTTGGAGACATCACAGAGGAGCCCGAGTGGAGTGCTGTCAGTCACACACACACACACACATAAAACAGGATTAGAAGGCCAATTTGGGGACAAGCTGCAGAAGTGATACCGGCGAGAGGTTCTATACTTGTACATGGATCAAAACAGGCTCTGGAAATGACGCTACTTCTCATTAAAAGTAAAATTCACAGCAATTCTTATATTATTTTGATCAGCGGTTTCTAAATCCTGAAGGTTGTCAACATCTAGCAATAATAAATAGATGCAAATAATCTGAAATAACTCTTTTCTCCAATCTATTTCATTCAACACATCACTTGTAGTAAATTTCTCCATTGCGAGATCAATAAAGGGTATCTTATCTTATCTTGTAAAAGTTTGGAGAAACTTGTTCAGAGATTCCAAATGCAGGTTGTCGCACAAAACCTCAACACACAACACTGCACGTGCACATGTTGTTCCCCCCACACCAGACCAGGTTTATGTTTCTGCCTTTTCCAAAGCAAAATCCCAGCTTTCTGATCTCAACGTGAACAGAGAAGATGCTCACGCAGACAACCATGAATGATTGTTGCGAGATTTACATTACCCGTTCATTTGTGCAACCTTTAAACCTATTTTAGCCTGCACCGTTTTCATGTTGTTCCTGTTGAGTGAACATCTAAACAAAAATAAATAAATAAAGGGAGTAATTAACAAGAATCGTGATGACATCCCCCAATTAAACCTCGCTTGGTCTGATAGTCAGAAGGAAAGCAGCAGAGAAAGAGCACAGTACTTGGGTCACTTCAGTTTGTTCTAATTAAATAAGAATAATTAAAGGATGTTTGGTCAATTTACAGTCATGCATTGTCTTACTGCTGATGAGTAGCACGAGGAGCAGATATCTGTGCGGCACATCGCTCAGAACTAGGCCTCGCTATTTTTTATTTATTTTTTGCGGAGAAAAGACGTTTTTTTCCCCGGATATCTTCACGTTGTCTCTTCCTTTTGAAAGCATAAAAATAGGCCTGTGTAGCGAGTTTAATTCTGCTGCGGACAGATGGGCCTTCATCTCAGTGAGTGCTTTAATTCAGTTGTACGTACAGTCGCTTTGCCCCTAATGCACAGGCACCGCGGCGGCGCATTCGGGGGCGCGAGGTTGTGTGAGGCCGACGCTCACGTGCGTGCCCGTTTGAACTTGAATCCTTTAAAGGCGCAGAGACTCCACAATGAACCGAAGAAAAACAAAACAAAACAAATACAGAAATATAATGCAAAGAGAAGACACGCATTCTAAACTGTCACGGTCGTCCTGTGAGATCGCTGCGGATTTTTTGCAATCAGGAGAATTCACATAAAAACAACCATTTCCACAAAGATAGGCCTTGAGGTAAACAGACTATTATAGGCGAATAAAGCCTGACAAGTAAGAAGAATTAAAGCTGGAATAGTTCAAGTGCATTAGCTTACTCTATAACCTACTTATAGCTTCCATTTTGGGCTTTTCGGGCCTTATACCAGTCTATGTTTAATTGGGTTTAGGCTCCAGATCAGAATTAAAATTCGGGACTATGGCTAAAGAAAGAAACGAAACCTTAAAATGAGGCCTGTTAGGTCACTGGCAATAACTTTAATTTGAATAGGCTGTAGACTATGGGTTAAATGGAGTAAATTAGAAAAAAAGCAAGGCCTACAACTCGGCGGAAAAAGCTAAAATAATGTCCAAAAAAAGAGAAGATTGAATAATATATATATTTTTTTAAAAACTGATTAGGCTAACACAACTTTGTAGCCCTGTCCATATTTTAGTTGTCTATAGGATATGTTTCTAAAAAAAAAAAAAAAAAGTCAGGATGCATGGCGTAGGCTATGACTCAAAAAAGTATTGATAATGAAAGAAAAATGCAATTTCTTTTAAAAAAGGTACGACGTTCTGAAGCTTTTAGTGAATTACGCGCAGCCATTACGCATAAAGCGCGTCGTCGCTTGGACACATCAAACTCCACAACTAACAAAGCGGTGTTTGATTTACCAATATTCTACGTAAAACATCAAAGACAATCACCAACCTACCTTCAAAACGCGCGCTTAATAGTTGAGTCGAGAAACATGTTTAATTTTTTCCCCTCCAACATGTGACTGTCCTGACTTTGGTCAACCCGCCAGTGTGGCCATGAATTTAGGAAAGCCTGCAAGACCATAAATATAGAACAATAATTTGGGCAAAATAAGATACCTCCCGATCAAATATAGGCAAATGCACTCAACCTATAGCTATAGCTTTTGAGCGTAGATATTTTTCACGTCATCGGGCAAACCTACCTTAGCGAAACAAACAAGAAAAGTCACTGCTAAATTAAAAATAAACACAAAAGGCGGAATAGCCGTGTTTTGAGTTCGCCCTTTGCGTACCGGGCTGTAAAGTGACGCCTGCGCCATATACAGTGATCTATTACGCTGATTGGTCAAATCCGTGGCACTAACAGTGTAGGCACATTTAGCGTGAGTTCATTTTCCTCCAGCAAAGCCGCGGTAGTATTTTATTTTCTCCTCGTGGCTGTACGTGTGTGGGAAAAGTTCCATTGTTTTACATTGGCCCTTTTGGCATCGAACAGCCAGGGGCCTTGCAGCGCCTTGCTTCATCGTCCTCAGGGTAAACTGTAGTGACAGAGCACTGAGGGGCCCCTCATTAGCTCTCTGTCCACTAAGAAGCAAAGAAGCTGCCTTAATCCTCTCTGTCTTCCTCAATCTGCCAGTACAGGACACACTAATAACCTGCCATTTTAATTCTACTCTCCCCTCGCCATCATGCCCTTCTGTACCAGCAGCAGCATATATAGTCCATACTAGTGTGATTTTAAATGCAATCTGTCTTCTTTAAACCTCTTGACTGAGTCCTAAATATTGATGTGTAAACTTCATAATTCCTCTGCTGATGGAAAATATTGTCTGCAGTGTTGTTATTACATTAAAAAAGAAGCTTAAGCTGAAATACTATCGTTGTGTCACCATAATAAACAACAAAGGTTTAAAATAGAAAATAAACCAATACACTTTATTTATAAATCTGGAGTTATAATTTAATACGGTACCAATAAGTTTTCACAGTACATCAGAGTGTTGTCAAAAAAGAAGTAAACACGAAAGACACTCAGCCACACGGACGCATGCACCCAAACATACAATACTTGAAGTTTCGAGCAGTACCCTGCAGTGGAGTGGTGCCAGAGAGTGGCGGGGCTCATGTAGCATCGGGTCACCTGGATGTGTGGGCAGTCTATGGACAGTCATTCTCTTCAAAAACCTACCCTCAGCTCCAGCACAGTCAGTGTAAACATCACCACCTCAGTACAGCTGTCAAGAATCACAACATGGCGTTTGACTGACTTATAGCTGCTCACCTGGGGTCATTATATTTGACTTAAAGTAAAGATGACTTTGGATGCCCACAAATAACCCCCAAAAAACACACAGGTTCAAAATCGTGTTGACAGACATTAAAACACAAAAAAATGTGTTCTCATTCTGGTTCAAAAGATAGAAATATGTCCTTTACATTTTACAAAAAAAAGGAGAGAAATAGAAAAAATGGAAAGAGGAAAAAGTTACTGCCATAAAACCACAATGGTTCCAGATAAATCTATATAAAACATTACTTTTCTGTTTTTAGTTGCCTCATTGTATATGATAAAAAAGCACCTAAAACAGAGTAATCTCTTCCTTTTTTCCGAAACTTGAGTTAAAGTGACGTAAACCTGCAACCAGCATTGTAAATGTTGCAAATTTGAAATACTGTGGTTAACATAAAAAAAAAATGACTTTTTCTCAAAGTGCCATGTTGTTTGGAAGGTGTACAAAACTTGACACAAGATCCCTGCAATTCTCTCACTACTTGGGGCAAAAATACATTAAGTATGGAAAAGGAAAAAAAAACATAATTTACGAGCACGATAAATACACACAGGGTCCAATAAATATTGTTTGTTATCCCAAAAACACACAGAATGTGAGTCGTCTCCACACAGCGCGTGTCCATGCCGTATGTAGTTAGTACTCTCAAATTGTCTCACAAAATAGCTCCATTCTAACAAGGGAAATCCCGCAGTTCGCTCCAAGATAAATCATTACAAGTGTCCAGGGCTAAAAGCAGTCTTCCCTCATTAGAATCAGCAGGTTTACAGATGCAGTAGTTCAGTCGGCTGTATTTGAGGTATGGGACTGTTCCTGACCTTTAGCACCGCTGTAGCTTCTTCTACTGAATAGGCATGTACGGCCAGTTGAAGCTGCTCCCAGACAGCAGCATGTCTCTTATAAGTGTTTCTATGGGAGTCTTTCCCACCAGGCGCACGAAGAAGAGCTGCTCTATGACAGAGGAAGAGACGCTGCGGAGAGATGGCAAGCGCAGGAGCAGCTTTCCAAACCTGTTGGGCTGGTTGGGATACTGGCTCCTCACGTACTCCTCCAGAGCACACTGCGACTTTTCCTGCAGTCCCTCCACGTGAGCCACGTCCGACAGACCACAGGCGTCTAGCAAACAAACACACGAGCGACACACGTGATTATCAGTGTACAACGTCTGTGCGGGGTTAAGTGGGGTAAAGTAGTCTCGACGTCTTTAGTGTTAACGTGGGAGAGACAATATGCGTGAAACCGATTTTATCGCGTTGGCATCGATCCAAACAAAAAGCAGGGCTGGACGACGTGGCAAAAAGAATTTATCGCGATTTTATTTTTCATCTCGAGCGAACTCGATTTTTTAAATCGATTTTATTTTTTCATGATAAAAATAAATACATGCAGTTGATTCACAAACTTAGACATTTCTTTTATACAAACCTCAGCTTAGGGCAGGGCGATATGGACCAAAAGTCATATCCTCATCTATTTTGGTTGAATATCGATATACAATATAAATCCCAATATGTTTTGGTTGAATATCGATATACGATATTATATCCCGATATGTTTTCCGAAAAATGGAAATGTTAAGTCAAAGTCAAAGCCAAATATGAGTAGTTTTATTGAAAACTCACGATAAAATGTAAGCATAAACACTATATAACAAAGCTCTATAAGGTGCACATTTAAATAAAAATAGACTTGAAAATAAAATAGGGCAGCATTTATATGTTTATATAAAGAGCTCAGTTTAAGATACACTTTAAAAAAAAAAAAAAATCAGCTTGAGATTACCTGATCTGAATTTGAAATATCCCGATTTATGCGATATGGTCTAATTCCATGTCTCATTTTAAAATATATCGATATATCTTAAACATCGATATATCGCCCAGCCCGACCTCAGCTCAAGCAAAAACAAAATGCTTAATTTCATTAAACACACAAGAATCTTCCATTGCCTCCAAAACTTGCTGTAAACCTGACGATTATAAAGTCCCGCGACGATTATTGCAATCGACAAAAGTAAAGATTGCGATTTCGATTCATTGCGCAGCTTTAACAAAAATAATTAAAAGAGATTAGGTCCAGCTGCAGTGTTTTAAACCTACGAGACAGAATTAATTTGCCTGAGAAACTACACTACAATCACACATTTATTCACATGTGCGATCGACGTTAGATTCGCACATTTCGTTTTAAAAGTTTACGGAGAACCTTCGGAACACATTTGACACGAGCTGCTAAACTAATACAAGAATAATTTCACGCATTGTATAAGACGCAATGGAGACATGAATTATTATGTTGTTTGCAGAGGACATTATGTTTCCTTAATAATCACAGGCTTCGCAACTTGCTTATTAATATTTAACCTAAAACAATCACTTCACCTCGACTGTGATTAATATTACAGCTCTGATTGTGACGCCCACACGTTCCACATACAGTAGATCAGTTCCTTCTGTCCATCATGGTGTGAGCCTTGAATCATGTCGGGGACCACGCGTTGCAGTGTAGACACACGCTGCCTGCCAGTGCCCCCTCACATGCTGCATGTGTTGCAGAATGGTCGAATGGAAGCAGGGGTTAAAGAACGGTTACTGTGTCCCAGTTTGAAGACACGTGTACACATGCGCTAGCGGGACCAAAATAGATTGACGTACATGGGAGACCTGTTTTATTTTTCACTTGCGCCTTTGATCTGGCTCCGTCTCTTACCATCAAAAGTCATGTAGAAAAAAATGTTTTAAAAAAAGAAAAGAAAAAAAAAGCTAAAAAAAAACAGAATAATAATTTCTATGCGTTTGCCATAAAAGCCTCCCTTTTAAATTGAAGTACAATAACTAAAGGCATCCGCATATAAAAAATAATTTCTATTGAGAATTTTTGTGCAATTTTAGTGTGACGTTATTTTTTGCTCTGTACATTTTCTAAGATTGTTTTGTGTATAAAATATTAGGAAAACTAAAAGCCGTGGATTCATTTTATTAATAATGTTTAAACATAGTTTTCCATAATACTGCGGTTGATACAATTGTTTTTGATGATAAATAACGATTGGTTTTATAATAAATTTTAATGGACATTGTGACATGACAATTTAATACAATTCTCTTTACACTCTGTCGTAATATGAACTCTGATTTAAATAAAACTATTTCTAGATTTAAATGTATTATTAACGGACAAGTGGAAGAAAATGGATGGATGGATATTACTAATGTGATGCATTTTTTGTTGAGGCAATTTATTGTTATTGTTATTATTATTCTTTTTATTATTATTATCCTATTATTCTTATTATTCAGATGATTGTAATTATTATTATTGTTACTTGTAAAATGTAAGTATTTAATTTCCTTTCATTTTGAAAGAATGTGCTGGACTTTACCTGTTGTGAACAGGACGATGGCCTTGATGCAGCTGTACTCAGCTGAGTCCACGTGGAGCACCTTGAGCTTCTCTACCTGCTCCTGGAAGACCCGGATGTGATCCATGAAGGCCACCACGCGATCTGCAGACATTGGAGAGGCGTGCAGTCCAGCTGCTGCCAGCAAAGGGGCTACGTGCACTGGCATGGAGCACTGTGCCGCGTTGAGCACGAACAGTTCACTCCACGTGAGGCGCAGCAGGGCGACCTGGTCTGAGACCTGCAGGTCCGGGAAAAACGGGATGTTTCGGGCCCACTCCACGGCGCTGAAGAGCATCCGGGCAGCCAGCTCGCAGATGTTCTCAATGCCCATCAGGTTGTTGGTTTGGAGGCACTGGGAGCCAAACCTGGAGGTGGGGTAAGGCTCAGCCCGCAGCAGCAGTGAGATATATCCGGACAGGTACGAGTGGCACTGCAGAGGGTCCCCGTTCGTCAGGGCGAACTGGCCGTGGTAAGACTGAGTGGGAACCCGGCCTCTCTGCACTGCTGCAGGATGAAACACACACACAGTGAGATCAACATAGCCGAGTTAAATGTAGCTCTACAAGTAGTGGCGCCAACAATACAATTCTGCTGATTTAAACCTCAATGTTGCTGTAGCTGTAGCGATATCTGTAGAAAACATCTATGTCTGAAACGGCGCAAACGGGCCACGGTGTTTTGGACACATTGAACTCTGCTCTGTCAAGGGCCACGACCCAAGGGTTAGGCCTGAGCGTTTGTCAAATTTCAAACTGACGAGGCCGCAAAGCATTTATCTTTATGTAATTTACTGAAAACAAAATAGCAAATTAACATATTTTATAATTATTAACCTGTTTGCAAAAACAGGGTTTGGCGTTGCATGTCGGCTAACAGAAGTATAGCCTAAATTAGATGCAAGTATTCTAGATAAAAATAATTGGCCATGGGTAAAGCTGTTTACAATATTACATTATTATGTTTAGCATAAAATCCAAGGAAACCGATAACAGCTAGTAATAAAAAGTAAATGTAAACTGTGTCCTGCAACAAACAGCTCAGGGAATGACAGACATGGCCACTCTAAATCTACACAGAGCAGCCTCGTGGGCACTGGCAGCCGTGTTTATGAATGTGAACGTACTACAGTGAGGAATACGTTGAAACGATACATATGAAACACGTAGTAATAACGCTTTCATTGTATAGGATTGAATAAAGCCGCCTACACTGGAACAATAACACTCAAGCTAGCAATGCCTAGCCTGAGCTACAAATCGGCAACGAGGTGTAAATAAACATTTAAATAGAAAACAAACGACCATCTATCAAAATTGAACACAAAGCGTAAAGGACGAAGCCTAGATGTGATTTTGGAAAGGCAGTCCAGAGGCGATGATGAAAGCGGACAAAGGCATAGCCCCTGGCGGTGTATCTGTCGTGGTTGGACATATTCGGGTTGTTTACGTAATCAATGCACACTAGTTATTAAGCAGATCGTTTGCTAAAATCTGGAGTAATAATAAAGAGGGGAAAAAACAGACGCACAAAAAACAACAACAAATCTATCTCGGACCCGAGTGCGCTCTGCGCGTAAAGCAGTGGATGCCTACGGGCTGCGGAAGCCTGTACCTTCTCTCCGCATGCCCACTTTGAGACACTTCTTGAGGCGACAGTACTGGCACTGGTTGCGATGATGCTGGTCCACGGGACAGTTCCTGTTGGCCCGGCAGGTGTAGCTCAGGTTCCTCCTGACGCTGCGTTTGAAGAAGCTCTTACATCCCTCACAAGTGAACTGGCCGTAGTGTTTGCCGCTGGACTTGTCTCCGCACACTATGCACTCGATCTGCTGGCTTTGCTGCTTGTCCGCGGACGAGGAGGACGACGAGGAGGAAGAGTTGTTATTGCCATTGCTTGGGGTCGTGGCGGAGTTGCTGGGTGTTCCCTGGGGTATCACCGACGCCGCGGGGATTTCCAGTGCGGCTGCTGGGTTCATGTGTGCCCCCAGCTCCGCGGACAGGGGCAGGGGTGCGACCTGAGACACGGGGGACGAGAGGGTCCCCTGGGAGTCCCCAACGCCTTCAGGATTTCTCCATGCCACCATAGCCATATCGACTATTCCAAACTTTACGCGCGTGCAGTGACCGTCCACTTAGAAACTAAACTAACAGTCTGACCGGCATGTATTTACTCTTCAACAGAAGTTACAGCATAGTCAACTTCAGGAGGCCGATTTTCAGATGATGTGATCAGATATCAAAGGTAAAATGGAAAGTGCTTCGGTAATCCAAAACGCGCTTCATTCAGGCTGAGATCCAAGCTATTCCATTCAAGCATATAGTGGAAAAGTCGGGCAAAGCAATGTCTCCATCCACGCTTCAGTGAAATCTCCAAATCGTTGTCGAGACTGTCCAGTTTTCACGCAGATCCTTGACGAAAAATAACGAGTTTCTCCAGGCTCGCTTTGCGGTTGAACTGCACAATGTCCTGATTACTCACAAGTTACGCTTAAAGACACCAGAGGAGAAGGAGCCGAGTGATGGATGATGTGTTTTTTGGAGAGGCTTCGCTTGGGACGGAGGAAGAGATTGGTGCGTTCACGCGTCACAGGCTGCGACTCGGTGACGTTTGCACGCTGTGGGCGGAGTTACGTTGTGATTTAGCCATTGAGGGTAGAGGGAGAGGGGGGGGGGGTGTCGCTGGTCTTGGAAGCAGTAGCTACAAATGCCACGGATTCCTTTTCGTTCACAGGTATTATCTGATCTCTCCGCATGCGTCGTGTGCGTTAGCGGTGTTTAACATGGTAATTCTGCTCATCATCACTCTCCTGCTGATGATCGTGCGGGGCAGGAGTGTAAATAAACAGCGCAAGTCAAGGAATCCACGTGTAGGACTCGGTAGATTTAAACTACAGTAATACAATGCCACCTAGTGTTAATTATAGAGGAGTATAATAAAGTATAGTCCCTTAAATTTCTGCAAGAGCTTCTGAGAATGATGATCTTTCCGTTTAACACAAACCACAGTGCAATGCAAGAATAGAGGTGTGTCTGTTTTTTTTTTTTTTTTATAGACTTGACCAACATTTAACCAGGAAAGTCCCAATGATGAATCGTCTCCAGGAGAGTTCCCTGAAGGTTTGAAGGTGGAACAAATCAAAGCATCTGTAATATAGGAAGAAAACGTCAGAAAGGCCCCTGCGTTTTCCAAGAACCAAGCCAGGGTGTGCTTCTTTGTGTGAGGCAAACTACCATCACAAACTACAACATAAGCCCAGGTATGATTTATCCATAAGTAAAAGAGAGAGAAATTACATTAGAAAAAGAAATGTAATGGCATATTGATGAACCGCCACCAGCCATTGTGATTTCATTTAGGCCTGTGAGGGTGAGGCAGCTCATCTCCACAGGAAAACATCCACATCGGCACTTCGCTGTTGACTCACGAGTCTTGGGGCTGAGTGTTCCGTCATGTTCTTTCAGACGGCCAGTGCTGCAGTCATCCGCCGGCACCACACACAAAGAGAAAGCTGGCTCACAGGCATCTGCCGTTCCATGCACAACAGAAGGTCAAGGCTAAACACTGTACAGTACACAGGTCTCGCGTTGAGTGGGGGCGTTTGACCGAACCGTGGCCTTGCTGCTTCACCTGGCGGCGTGACAGGTTAGCATTTTCACTGTAATGGAGGATAAATTAATTTTAAAAGATGATAAATCCCCGGCATCCCGGTGGCCTTTAAGACTTTAAAATAGCAGTGTCACAGGGAGTGGAGAGCAGGCTAATTGGAGGAGAGTTTGGGAGGGGAGGCCTGCTGTGTCTGCACAAGCACCGGGGCGGGACAGTTTACAGCACAGTGGGAGGTGGCTCGGGCGTGCTGCTGCTAAAGATCCATGGAGACTTTCACGTATCATCTATCATTTTAATACAGCTTGCTATTAAGGCATTTAACCCCAGGAACATTAGTAATATGTGGAGCTCGCTGTTATGTTTTGATGAGCATAGGCTTGGCTTCTGCTAGACTAATGGCTGACCGGGCTTTTTGGTTTGTAATTTACATGAAAAAGAGGAAAAGAAGATGCTACATTGGGTATAATTGTGATCATCTTGTGATATTTTCTCAAAGTTTACAGTTTACCCCCGCTCACGGCTTCTGCTGGTCGGTCTTGTCAATCTCCTAGTGAGTGACAGGTATTGAAGGTACTGTAATATCCAGGTACTAAGTGCTCAGGAACCGCGGTGAAAAACAAACTCGTGTTTTTGAAAATTGAGATACATTTTTCTGCACACCCTTAATTCTGAAATACAATTTTCTCCATCAATTTTGACTACTACCAGATAAAGAGTCAGACAAGCGCCTGCCACAAGGTGTCAGTATTGAAACCAATTATTAGTTTGTCTCTGCCCTTTTAGAATTTAAATTGAGCACTACATTTTGGCATTGAAAGAGAGTGCAAAAGCAGGGATGTTGCATTAAATTCTGGGCCCTAAGGTAAAGCCATCTCACCGTGCTCGTACCATTTGTTTTCCATTTCAGTTCATGGTCTGAACTGGCTTTTTTGAGGGGCCCCTTCTTTGTCCTAGACCCAGGGTACCCTAGGTACCCTATACCCCACAGTCCGACGCCTCTGGCCAAAAGCGTTGCTATCAGTCTATGTGCTATAGTAAAGAGCTTGGACACTTTCCACTCAGCTTTGTACAAGGTGTTAAGTGTTAATTACAGTGCATGGCAGAAGTGAAGTATTAACCGTACATTTATCGAAGCAAAAATCTCATAGTGTTTGTGATCTTTAGTCGAGTTGTCGCTGTGATATTTCTTTTCTCTCCTGTACAGTATGATTGGTAGTAGCCTTTCGGATGTTTTGACTGAATGGATTATCATAAGCTCATTATACTAAAAGGATAAATAGGTGTGATCTAAAAGTGCAACTGTGGGTGGCTCCAGTGTTTTTATGAATACTCAGTACTGTGGATTTGCCATTATTGGAAGTGGTCACCCAAGCCTTTTACAATTAGTTACTAACAAATGCCTGAATGAAGAACTGATTCGCAGTATGTGACTTGCAATTATTTATATTAACTCTTAAGTATGTTTTCTCTTACGAATCTTTAATAGGGCTTTTGTTGGTTATATTTAATCTTAACTTTGAACTCTGTCTTACAATCTCAGTTGGATTTCTTTGGCCAGTAAGTCGGGTCAAACTGTGGCCAGAGTTAGATTAGCTCTACTCAACCTCTGCTTCACCTGTGACTGCTTGGACCTCTCGGACCTCTCTCTAACCGGGAAGCTCAGCTCTGACTTCTTACAGATTATTTTTAGATGTTATTTATCTACACATCCTTCATACTTAACTGAACTATTGCATATCGGCTCAATGAAATGCCACGTACAATAAACCGAGGTTCTAACCTGGGTGAAATGTTAGCATCCTCATTAGGACTTGTACAAAATCCTGTTTAACCTCTGACTTCACACAGACGAGAGACCATTACCCTTACAAGATTAACCCACATAGCCGAGGGACCAATCAAAATACAGCCAACCTTATGCGCCCTTTTAATTCGTCTAGAAAAATCCTGCCAACAATCAAAACTCTTTTTCTTGATGTTTTGTTTTGTGATTGTGTCTGGTGCGCACATTCAGGCACAGATAGTGAATTGTTCTCAATCACATGGCAGTAACTTTGTGTAAGGTGGCATACTTCGGACTTGCATTTCCGCTGTCACAATAGGACAATATGTTGCATTCACGTTTTAGTATTCTATCTAATACAACAATACAATGCAATTTTTATGGCTGAAAGTCCTCTACCGACCAACATCACACTCATGTTTTTGAATATTGTCACCACTTTTGGACGCCTTTTTATGAAGAAATAATTTGACCATAGTTCATGTGCTGGAAGAGAAGACTTTGAACTTTCTGACAGTTTTTGTTTCATGTGATTTGGCCCAGGAATTACTGAGAAATTAGCAATAAAATAAGACTGGTGATCTGCATTTTGAGCGTTAACATGGGTGCCGCAGTGGAATTTTCAGTTGCCCTCCGCCTCAATGTTGTGATGTCACCTGAGCTCAACCTATTGGCATTTTGTACCGTTCACCATCCTCGGAAATACAATTACGGCTAAATGTGTCAAGTGTGTTTTTCAGTAGATGCTCAACTTTATGGGGAGCCTTTCCCGTACAGGTACAGCTGTTTTTCTTACTTGTGTTTTTACGTACCTGTCTGGTCTTTGTGCGTGCCCTCAGTCGCGCAAAACGACCAAAGATGTTGTTAGCATTTGGCCTCTCCCAGCATATTCCTATAGCTCCAAACGGGGTGAAGTTAGAAGCGACCAAGCTCTTCCACGGGCACGCACAAAGGCCAGACAGGTACGTATCCACTCGTCTAAACTCAGGTAAGAACATATCTCAGCATGGAAAAACGTTGGCCTGTTCCTTTTAACCCTAGAACACTATTGCCAGGTGTTTTTCAATATATTTATGTGAATTTCATTACGATGGTTTATCTGAGTGTCATGGGTCTCTGGGTAGCTTCAGCATTGCAGTGTTAATTTTGACAACATATTTTATTTTAGTTTTAGTTTTAGTCTTTTGACTAAAATGTAACTTAATTTTAGTCGAGTTTTAGTCAAAAAAAACTTTTCAATTTTAGTCTAGTTTTAGTCGACTAAAATTCCAAGTAAATTTAGTCGACTAAATTTAAGACGAATTTAGTCGACTTTGCATTTATAATATTCATTATAATCATATTTAATCAAGGTCCTCGACTTCATGGAGCTGCTCCACATGAATAAAGCTCAGACCTGTTCATTTGGCAGTGAATTTACATGATCTGAGGCTCTTTCAGACGGTCAATAAAAGTTTGGATGATTTTAGTCTCTCCTTTTAATTTTTATTTTGTCTTATTTTAGTCGACTAAAATATCTGGACATTTTAGTCATAGTTTTAGTCTCATGAGAAAGTTTTAATTTAGTTTTAGTCCAATTTTAGTCGGCAAAAATATCACTTTGACTAAAATTAAGACTAAATATTTTAGTCGACGAAATTAACACTGCAGCATTGTCTTTGACATCTTTGATGGATGGCCTGGGTGTTTTCCTAATCCAAAACACACTCTTTCCTACAGGCACAGGTTTGGGGGATTTTCACCCAGCGATAGTGATGGAAGGTAGGGTAGGGTTAATGTCAGGCAACCTTGCCCCCTTTCAAGGTTGACATTCAGGGCTGCCACTTTTTCTTTTTGCCGACTTCAACTACAGCTTTGTTCCTGTTACAGAGTTCGGGGTCTCTGGCCTCACAGCAAGTGAGTAACAGTTATTTTAGTCAGCTGGTCATTTTTACCCATTCATAATATGGCCAAGGACACTGAACCTTCACCAGGGAAGTCTCACATATCCCAGGAATGGGTGAAGTTTTCATCTTCATTATTTTATTTTTTAGACATTTTTTGTTCCCAAATTCCTAATTTTCCAGTAATTTTGGAGTATTTTTGTATGGCCGTCTCATGATGCTTTTCTTTCATTTTATTAGACCTGACACAGTTTAATATAAAAGAACACTACTCAAATGTGTCATGTATTGTGATGTTTTGATAGATTTTGATTGACTTTTTATCGGTTGTGTTATCTCGAGTAAAAATCACCCGGCGTTAGTGATGGTTTTATGAATTTGAGCGATAGTGTTCTAGGGTTAAAAGATACGAGGGATAAAACTGATTCACATATGCATATATATTGTCTTTTAAAGATGTAGATCTCAAGTATTAAGTACAGATTAAAATAGCAGAGATTGACTAATGAGCTTTATTAAAAGGATGAGCGTTTAGCAGATGAAAAAATAGCAATTGAGGTCTGAAAGGTGAAGACTTTCATGAAGTGAGTTCCATAATCGTGTAGCATAGAAGCCAAGTGCCGCTTTATCATGTTTTATCTGTACTACAGCTGGTTTTGCACTACCAGTAAAGCCAGCTGATCTTCGGGAGCCTTGTAAACCTTAAAAAGAATTTTTAAATCTAGTCATTGAGTCACTGAAAGACATGTTTTCTTTTCTTTTTTTTCTGTGTCGCTTAGTTTGGCAGAATCTTAGTTCATTTTTGCAGCTCCGTAAGAACAGGTGGCATACATGGCAACAAATCTGAGATTGTCCCTTTGCATCTGTCCACATCAGGCGAAGGGTTGGTCGTCCTTCAGGCGAGTATTATTCACAGAGAGTGGACACAGCAAGTTTTAACGTTGCCTGGCATTTCAGCGGTGAGATGAACTTTTGCAGTCTTATTTAAAATTTTACATGACACAAAAGCGCTGTTCCAAGAGTGCGCTGAATGTCACTCAGAGGAAACGCGTTCCCTCCGTCGTTCACTGCAGAAATTTGCTCCGACTAGATGTTGATTGATCGTGTATTTGCATCTATTCATAGAGGCCAAATTCATCATTCCAATTTGTCAACTTGCCGGAGTGCAGAGTTAATTATGTGTGCAGTATAAAAAAAGAGGACAGACTTGTGTTTAGGCTCATCTGAGGGTTCTCCACTTCACCTCTGCTTCAAACGAGCCGCCAAAGCTTCACCGGCCGCGTGAGCTGCTTGGCACCATGGGTAATTAGTGTGATGAATGCTTTAGCGGCACAAATAGTGGCAGTCGGCTGTCTAGTTGATGGTGTGGCTGTGCTGTCAGAGCTCCGGGGCTGCGGGCTCATCAGGGTAATGGATGATTCGCCAACAGGACCATCTCTCAACCAACAGTCCTAGCCCCTGAGCTGGATTTCTGCATTTTTTTTTTCTCATCCTATCTAAATACACAGGTTGAGGCCAGTTATGAATGTCAAGTGCATGTGTACCTGACTGGTGATGCTAACAACAAAAGAAAATCAGTTTTGTACATAACAAATGATAATGCAATAGTAATTCATTAGAATACTTAAATACACTATAATAAATATGTTGGTGATTTTTTTTTTATGTCCCACCAGTCTCCAAGGAAAGCATACATGGATATGCAAACATCTTGATATCAATCCTCTGTGGGATTCACGCTCCATTCCTGGGGTGCAGAGACGTCGTAGCTGAAATGATGGATCACATTATTAGATTACTGTAGAACAGGGACTGCCTCAACTGGATTTGCAATTCACAGCCTCTTTTGTATATGGACCTTCTCTGCATGAAGGGGATAATTGGGCCGTTGTCACTGAGTCAGAGAATGTTTTTAACAATGCAGGGAACCTCGCAATAAATCAGGTCAGCAGCTGTCGCGCCACGTCACACGACTAGGCATTAGTCACATGCAGAATGATCCCTTTGCATATAACATAGAGACGAATATATCATCATTTATTCACAGTGTGGCAAGTCCAGATAATTTTTCCAACAAATGAAGGGCATATGGTGATTTTGCCTGGAGGATGGAGAAAAGGGCAGAAGCCGCTTGAATGTTTGTGTCCCTGGCTCTTTGTGCTGTCATTTCAACACCAGCTAATGGCCTGTGCTTACTCTGTGCCTTGACTTCTCAACCCATAGTGACAGTGAAAGACGCTGTGCATAGCACTGTATTGTGCGCCATGTCATCCATGGAGCAGAGGGTGAAGAGGCGGGCTGCTACAGACAGGTAATCCATAGCTATATCAGCTCAGAAACACAAGTTCAGTGAACTGTTTCAATTGAGAAGACACCCAAAGCTAGCAGGGTCTGAGAGACAGCAGAGGTCATGAAGAGGTTATGGTGGGGTGAGGGTTTGGGACACGGCCCTGTCAGTACAGAAGAATCCTCAGGTCATTGGGAAGAAACGTTGAAGACACATTCGTCTGTCAGTGCACACAGAGCCCACACAGTTCAGGCTTTTGTCGTAAAGTCCTGAGTCACTGAGTCAATAGCCAAAGAACATGACACAACCTGTCACAGTCACTTGCCATCAAGAGGAACATGGAATGGCATGCTTTCCATCTCACTGCGCAGTGGCCGGAGCAGGACCCTGTCTGCACTTAGAAACAGGAGCCCAATGGCCTCATCACATAAAGAGACACTACAACCTGGCCATAAACACGAGCGTGGCTCAAAGCACTGGCACAAGGTGATTCACCGGTCAATCCAGAGACCTGCTATTATCTGCTCTGTGCGCTGTGGTGCTATGAAGAGGCTGTGCATAACCAGAGGGCTTGGATGACAGGAAATTAGATCATGGCAAAGCACAAGCACATTTCGATTAAACGCATGTCAGGATGTATCTTTGCTTGTGATTCAGAGGGGGAGAAGTGACCGTTTTGACCAAAAGGTGAAAATGTACCTTTGGAGTGCAGCATACAGGATACACGTGAATACTTTGACCACAATCAAGAGACGATCATTTTATGTTAGAAATAAAATATTATATTTAATATGTACAATAAACATACAATCATGAAATCCTATTCAAGAATATACACCTACAACATATGGTTTTAATAGAAATCCATGTTATAAAAAGAATAAAAGCAATAAAGCTTATCTGAAGTCCCTTAGTGATGCTCTGAAAAAATAGGTGATATTTTATTTCTGTGCCCTTTTTTAGATGATCTACTTAGAGCCATGAAATACACACTTTAAATATCACCCACAACAGACTGTGAGTAAACGAATCACTCGACCCGTCACTAACATGGTTAGCACATGGTTTTACATAAATCAAAGGCAACATGCTGCCGAAAGGCTCAAACCAAAACATCTATCGCCACATGAAGGTTTTCTTCCAAAAGTAGCATCCATTGTATGTAGAAGATAATATCAAATTAAAGGGAAAATCATTATGAACCTATTTACAAGAGGGCTACTGACTTCAAAGGCTCAAGTAAACTAGTTCGGCAGTAAACTTGTCATCATACATTACTTTATCACTAAAAGTCAACTATAAAAGTCTACTTGCTGTAACCACAAGGCAAGCTCCTCAAAAGAGAAAAATAGTATGTAAAACAACTATGCTCAACACAAGGCAAAACATCAGAAGCACATTAAGGTGCCCAAATGAAACAGTCCTGTCTGCAGCACATACACCACGGAGCAGGAGCAGTCGCTCCTGTCTCACTTTAGGCAACCACATGTGTTGGCTTTTTCTGTTACAGAGCACAGGGTGATATGGCACAACAAAGGCTCCATCAAAACAAAGTAGAGCTTCTTATTCAGGCACAGAGCAGGACTGCTGTCTGTGAAGGTAATACTACACCAAGCCTTTTCTACTAGCTCTAAAGATAGATTGTTAGAATTGTTATTTTTAACAGCTATTACATCCTAAACAATATTGATTTCTACTGGTAGATATACAATATATTATAGAAACTATATTGGGACAATCCCAATGATATGGTTTGAGGAAGTGGAGGGATACCACAGAACGCTACATACTGAAGTTGTCACGGAGCTCAAGAGTGTTGAGTTCTCTGCAGGACATTACTGAACACTGTACGCTGTCACTTGGATGGTACTAGTATGTACAGAATACACACACATTGAACAGTACATATATCAAGTGCCATCGGCTTGTCCTTGAAGGTGGTAGTCACTAATCAGCAGGAAACAATACTTCCTTCAACAATCCTTTATACTGAATACAGCTTTTCTTAGTTTATGTCCACGTATTCTCAGCTTAATTTGTGAGCTTTAAACGTATGCTTTGGCATAGCTCGATATTGATCTAGGTCCATATGTTTATATTTGTGAATGTATGCAAACAGTTATGGATTGTAGTGTGGTACTGTAAAATTTGAAGAAAAAGTGAGCAAATGAAAATACTGCAAAAATATTGCACAATGGATACTGTGTGTACCCCTCTTTCTTGACCACAATAGTAATAACAGTATGGGCAAATCGTCAAATTTGGCCTTCAGCTGAACTGCATTAAAGCTGACCAATGTTAGACTCGTCACACAAGTTGGAGTCAAGACAGAACATGACCATCAAACTTCAGTGTGACACACTGATATAAAATGTATTTTTTCTTGGTCATGCAATGGTGGCATGCTTAGAAATAATATTATTTTTTAATAATTATTAGGGTTGAATACAGTGCATCATGCAGCGCTATGTCTGAGAATCAGATCTGAGTGCAGGGAATAGCTCCAGTCGGTGCTGTATGCTAATGCGAATGCTCTCTTTGTTACCGCTGCGACTGTACAGCCCTCTGCCCCAGGGCCCGTCTCCCACGGGACCACCTCTGTTTAGGCCCACTGCTTTCTGGGTTGTTATTTATCATGTAGCTATGTATTGCGCGCATTACTGTTGTAGAGCACACCCCCAAGAGAAGCTTTACGCCACGATACAGTCCTGCACTTCGCTCTGACTCTAACAAGTGTTCAACAGAATTGCAAGGTGGTTGAACCAGTTGAAAGATGGGGACACCAGGATGGTTTTGAAGTCAATCCTTCATTAGAAAGATTATTCAGCTGGCTAAATGTGTAAACAGAACAAAGCCAGTTTGTTCCTATTCTCCATTAATTAAAATGTCTCCATAGCTGTGAAAAATGAAATGGCCTTGTGATCTCACGAAGATAACATGAGTAAAGGGATAATTACAAAGTAGAACAACCTTCAGCAAACAAATGCCTTTTGAAGAACAGTCCTTTTAAATATAAAAAGCTCCACCAATCTTTGCATAAAAATAAGGTTAACTCTCATTTTTGGGTCAATTAAAATGACTTTCTGGCTCAGAGGGTGGTGCACAAAGCGGAGAGTGCTGGGTCACACTGGCTCTGTTCACCGTCTCTGTCTCAATCAAAAAGGCATTTTTTTCTGACTAAAACATTCTTTCATTGATTTAAGTTTTCTGTTACTCTCATGATATAGATATAGTTCAAATAAATATATGCCAAATAAGCGTAAAAAAAAGTTATCAAAAAACAAAAAGCAGCATAAAGAAGGCTTAAATCTCCCTTTGTGAAAGTGCACTATGACTGAATGTTTTCAAACCTTTATCAAAAAGATTCTACTAAACCTTTGTATGCATTTCCTCTCTGAGAACAATTGCACCTGAGAAGTACTTCTTTCTCAATGAAAGAAATAGTTAAACTAAGATACTGTATATGTACACATATTTTCAAAAAACAAAAGACAAGTTGAATTAAATACTCTCAAGAATCTGGCTTCAAAAGTGACCAGAGCGATGACAAATCCTCTCTTCTCAATACTCTAAGAAAGCTCTGAAAATACTTTGCCCATAAGAAAAGGAAAAGCGCATTGTTGCTGTAATAATTTAGGTGACAAAATAATACATACTTTATGTGGACTTTCAATACTCTTAAACACAAGCGTGGCTTGACTCAGTCAGTGCAGACTATAGAACTGACTCCATGTTGTCACTGGCCTCGTGGTCCTCCAGGTTATATATGAACTTTGTCCTGTTGACTGGGTTGTTGGTGATCTCTTTGCCCAAATTGTCCAGTGTCACATTTGAGGAGAAGAGTTCAGTGGGTGTGAGATAGCCCTCGCTGTTCTTGATGTACTTCCTGTAGTTCTTCCTCAGACACTGCCATGTGGTGGCGTACAGCAGGAAGGCGGAGGATTTGAGCACGATGGCGATGCTCACATACAGATGTCTGTATGACACGTTGTCATACAGCATGCAGGCACCTTTCTCTCCACACACAGAGCTCCAGAACAGGCAGGTGGAGTCAATGCCCATCCCAAAAATCAGCGGGGGAGGAATGAAACCTGCACAACACACATGAGGTCAAAGCCCCTGACTGGGCAGTCTTATCCAAGCACAGAGCAGTTATAAAGAACAGGCTGAAGGACAGTGCTAGTTTGAAATGTAGAGAAGTCATTCTTAGGCTTACCTATAAGTCTGAGGAGCAGGAACAGCACTCCAAGGGCATAGGACTTGAGCTCGGGGCTTACAGTTCTGGGGGGAAAAATATAAGTTAATTTATGATGTAAATAAATATGATGACAAAACCCTATTGAGAATTTAGCTTCAAGCCGATCACTTAACCCACACTACTGCAGTGAAGCTAAAGTATCACATTCTATAAACAAGACAAGTGCTCCCTCTAGTGGTCAGAAGTTGAACAGCCGATGTCTGACCTAATGAGGATGATGACTGAAGGCGTCTGGGCCATAGCTCCTATCATGCTGCACACACAGATAACACAGAGGAAGGTGAGGAAAGCCTGCTGACAGCCTGGACTCGGACACTTTCCAGGTAACGCCACAGCCTCCTCACTACTGCTCGATACACAAGTGCAGCCTGTCAAGTTCTGGAAAAGACAAAACAAATAAGCTACAATGACAAACAAACCCTACGCCAATATATATAATGAGAGTACATGAACAGCTTACTCGTTTGGTGCAGCCAGCGAAGCAGGCGGAGAGATAGGTGACTCCATTGGAGCCACACACAGGGCTCACTGATGCTGTGTAGCAGTTACAGTTACTGATGCATGCAGACTCAGGCCCTTGCCATGAATGTAATGTCCTGTGGGCAAACACCATGCAAGTTATCTTTGAGATAAAACTAGGGCAAAGGAGAGTTTTTCAAAATAACAAGATACACTTGTACACAAGGGGCCTGATTTACTGAGCGTCTGCACATGTGCAAAATAGAGAGTCGCTGTAAATAAGCTCACGCTGTTGTGTCGAATTGTTGTTGTTGTCGTTATCATATCTTATTTTTTTCTATATTTCTTTATGCATGCTCTTATAGTCTTATAGTTTTAAGTTTGTATAGTTTATTATCTAAGTCATGTGTTACATGTTTCATGTTGCACAATTGAACTGAAGAAAAAAAAAATCCGAGTTGTGAACTTGTTCAATAAAAACAATTCTGATTGTTCTAAAGAGCAGGTGCAGTGGAGATTATTATCATTAAAAGGCTGTGGCACAAACTCATTTATGTACCAGATTTGTGGTACTAATAATATAAACAGTTTCTATGATAAATCAGGTGCAGCAAGCTATAAAATCCCATAGGCTACAATATACCTGGAGCACGTGACTTAGTAAATCAGGCTGACAGTATTTATCTAAAACTAGTTACCTGTACAGTTAAAGATTCTAATCAATCTGAAAAACCTAAACTTGATGTACTTACTCATTGACATAAGCAACCGTAACTCCAGCCACAGGTCTCGTATCACAGCCCAAAAAGAGAAAGGAGACATAACAGGCAGTGGAAATAAGGTTGACTAGCATGGCCATGCGAACAGCACCCAGTGCTGACAGGTTCAGCTTCTTCACCAGTAGTCCTCCAAGGAAGATACCCAAGCATGCACAAGGGATGGCTGTCAAACCTACACCAAAGGAAGAACAATGTTATAGTATCTGCAAAGTCCATTAACCTTAAACTCGCATGTTTTGAGCTTCTTACCAAGAAGCTGATTGGCTGAGGAGGTGGTGAGATTGAACTGCTGCTCTAAGTATTTCCCCAGAAAAGCAGCAAAGCCTGCAACAACAGCTATCTCCATGCAGGCTGCCAGTGTAATACAAGTGAACACAGGGTTGGAGAGAAGGTGCCTGGTTACCCGGGGTATCACTGCAAACAAGTCAAAGAGACTGTTCAAGAGCATGAACCACTTGTACACTGAAGCATATCCCATGTTCCTGCATGCAATGTACCTCTCAGGTGTTGACAGACTGACAGGCCACTGTTTAAATCAAAGCCATGCATGGATCTATTGGGTTTGTCCAGAGTGAGAGAGGACGGCAGCATGGCCTGCTCACTCTCCCCTCCAGAGTCCAAGCCCTGCTCGTCCAGGGCCTGTGGGAATCCGAACATGAAGAGAGCTGACAGGAAGAGTAAGGCACTGCACAGGAGGAAGCCGGCCCACCATGCCCCGATCCAACGAGGGTCGTCTGGGGTGATGTCCAGCTTACCTGAGGGCAGACATAAATCAGTCTAATGCAATCCATTACAGCTCCCAGTAAAATCAAAAGAACATTAGGAGATGCACTCACTAGTGTCAATGAAGACTGCATCAACATACACTTTGGTACAGACAGATCCGAGAATGAAGCCGCACGCTGGACCAAACACCAATGTCGAAAATAAAATACCTGCAAATTAAAAAAGGGAGAGATTAGGAAATAAATCAACAGTATAGCTCTCCGCATCCCGTAGGATGTAACACTTCAGCAGAGGGCAGCATTGAGTAAAACCCCCCAAAAAATTAGAAGCATTTTCCTTTGTATTATTCTCTCTATGGTAGAAGGGGAACGATGACAAGTTTAGAAATAAGGGATTAGTGGTCTGATGTTGCTACTGAATGTTTTTGAAAGCCAATATAACAGCACAACTAATGGACGAAAAGAGCCATAAACAGGAAATGGGGTCTGAATATTGGCTGTGCACGCAGCGGTTTTATGAGTGCGTGTCAGTTTGTGTTACATTAATGCCTAGTGCTGTGCTCTTCTGATGCAAGGAACAACAACACGTTTAGCCTCACAGCCTGCAACACCCCAGTGAAGCTGCTTTAGTCTCCATTCGGATGAGAAGCGGTCAATACTCTTCTGAAGGATGCAATGATTAGTGCTTTATCACCAGTCCTAAATCTAAAAGACAAACGGCAGCTTCATTTTTCAAAGCAAGTGCTATCAATGCATTTCAATGGGCAGAACGAGTGTGGAAGAAAAATAGTCTCATCCCGTCCGCGCTGGTCAGCACTCAAAAACAACCTCAATGTCAGCACAAACGCAAATATTATCTATAATTCCTTTTTGAGATATTTTATGCCAGGGATTTATCGAGTTGGTTAAAAGGATTCAACACCAGAGCTGACGCAGCCGCACTGTGATTTAGTGCATCAGAGGCCCCAGAACGTGTTGGGCAGCATTCTAAAAGAAGTCCCATACATTAAAAATAAATAAAAAAGTATATGTAAGTGACGACATCAGGACCAAAGAAGTGAAGTTGTGGTTGTAGCCACGCGGTGTGATTCATTGCATATCTCTCGTGAAAGTCGGTTGAGATGAATGAAGTGAAGTGGTCAGGACCGGACTGACACAGGGTCACGGCCACAGATAATCTACTGCTCTGCCATCAAATCACACACACTCAAGCCAGCTGCACTAATCCATAATGTATGTGAAACAGACAGGCCAATACACGCTCAAACACTCATGGACAAGACCCAGTGGAAAAGTGTGGGGTGCAGCCATCTGGTCTCCAAACACCAACGCTCTGAAATAACACGGCATCAATGAAAGCAATTGTTATATTTCATTTTTAATTTTTCTTTTTTTTGGTTTGTTCTGAGTTTTTGTGATAAACAAGATAACCACACCACAAAGCATTTGCATAGGTTTTCCAAGACTGCTAAGACATTAAACACTTGTCCTCCTGCTCACTATAAAAACACAAGATAAGTCCCACAGCCATAAAAGGCAACAGCAGCAGTGGCAACAAAAAGGGGGCTCTTTCTTTTTTTTAAAGAAAGGACTCTCCGACCTGGGAGGGCAGCACATTAATAATTTCTCACTCAGAATTACATTATGAATCAGTTCAATCACTGGCATTTTGTATCTTGGCAAAGGTGCACATAAAAGACAACCTGGCGGCTCTGAATGGACAGGGCATGCTGACTCGACATGCACTCCTTCCTCTGCTGTCAGTGGCAGACTAATAACTTCACTGGAGGAAAAAAACATTTTGCTGCAGTGGACTCAACTTGCAGCCTCATAGTGCTTCATTACACACATTATAGCGATGAAGAGGAGCAATGTTATGAGGCCAGAGAGGAGCTGACCCAGCGGCAGAACATGCCCCTTAATCCCACAACTGTACACTTCTCCTTTACCACTGTATTACTGTTAGGTCAGACAGTTACTTTAGCCTGTGGTATCAATCGAGTAGTGTCCGGTAATCAATAACCCAATTACAATGTATCTGCAAAGGCCTTTGAAGCACATTACGTTTATTGAGAATTATACTTCATGAACATGCTTTAATGTCCAGTGTTCACCTCATCTCTGAGGCGTACTCCATCGTATTCATTTAAAAAAAAAAGTACTAATTTCTAGTCTGACAGCCTACAAGCGAAACAAACATAATATAATCCACAATCCACAGGCAAATTCAGCCGCTGACCTTTTGTTCACCATGCGAGTATTGATCTATTCTCTGATAAGGTTCATGTTCACGATCACCTCCACTAATGTGGTTCGTTTACGCGAGAGCTACACTTTAATATTTAATTATTTAATTGAACGTATTTTTAGTAACTTCCAAGCACTTGCCTGTCATTACACATTTATCAATCGATTCTTCACCTGACTCGTCAACAGTGCTGCAAATTATACCGTTCTGTGACTGCAGATAGCAACAGGAAATCAGGGTAGGTACAGACAGTATCGTATTCTGGACAAATTGTTCAGCCCAACAAATGAGCCTGCACTTGCATTGTTAGTAGTAACCATGGCAATCAATGCCTAGATTGTAGAAAAGCAAAGAATGAAGGGGGAGGATAAGAAAGGAAAAGAAAAAACACCAATCTGTCAGTGTCAAAGATAGATGCAGGGTGTTGCTGTTACTGTAGAACCAAGGCAATATCTAAATGTGTAGGGCTCATTCTCGGACGTGAGCTTATCTCGTTCGTTTTTAATAAATATGTCAGCAAACAGTGCGTAAGGGACTATCAAACTGCAAACAAGATCCTGTAATAAACCATTGCAACATTTGGGGAATTTACAAAATGTTATTTATATCAGGACAGAAAATCCTAAAAGAAATCTCAATGGACATAAACACGAGGCATGTGGTTGAAGTTGGCCTTTTGCCATGCGGGGGGTAGCTTTCACTGTTGCATGTTGTGCTTGCCTTGTTTGCCCTCCTCCCTCTGCCAGGGCTGCTGCTGACAGTAGAGTACATCAAAGGATGCACTGAAACTACACACCTCCTTGGTCTGCTCTGAAACACAGGCACTACACTTTGCTATACACAACAACATCCATGCAGAAATCTTCTCTTTGTTTTGTTTTTCACATGCTGTTTCTAAACTGCTGCTTGGCTGCTCCAGCAAACAACAGTATTTAAACCTGATCATGATATGTGACAAACTGGGACAGAGTTACAGCAGTCGGATTTAAATGTAGGTAAATCAAATTAAAGTGTTATCTCAACAACAGTGACCTCACAGGGCTGCAAAAACATTTAACAGAAACAGTTTGGAAACAAATGTAATGTCGAGATCAGTGGTTTTCAACTGGTCTGACGTCAACTCGCATTAATTTAGCCAAAAGCCTTAAATGTGATTAAAAAACAATTGATGGAAAAATATGACATTGCTCAGCAATATTTACTGTATAAGTTCACTGAAAATTCCAAAAATGATGGTCTAAATCTGAAGAAATGAAATATGCAGAGTTTATTCTGCTTTTGTGGCATTAAAATATAGTATTTGGGAATTAAAAATGGCTTAAAAATAATTAAACTTGACATGATTCTGCCTGTACGAACGGTGAATAAGCCAAAAAAGCTGAAATTATGATCAAAACAACCCAATAACAGTCATTTTAACAGACTCAAATAGTGATTCTATACCTTTTCTGTACATAAATAATAACACATGTTTTCTGGGAAAGGCTCGAGACCCACAGAAAACGGTTCCGTGACCACTTTTGGGTCCTGAATCCGACCCACCAGTTGAGAACCGCTGGTCCAGATGAACAGTGAAGCGGGGCATTCCTCGACCTTAGACCCTCCTCAAACAGTGGGAGAAAAGACAAACCTCGAGGAGACCCACACTGAACCACATGAACCATGGACGGACACATGGCCCAGATCCCTCTGCAGATAAAGCTGAAGTAAATGTAAACCCACTAATGCAGTGGTTTTCAAACTGTTGTGGTACTTGGGATTCTTTAGATGTTTGTTTTGTTTGTTTGTTAACTTTATTGTCCCCGTAGGGAAATTTGTTCTCTGCATTTAACCCATCCTTCGATGCCGCTGGGGCAGCCCGTAAGGAGCAGTGGTCGACGGCCGCGCCGCGCCCGGGGACCCATCTCCATGATGTGGAGCCAGGCTGATGGTCAGAATCACCTGGCTGGAGGATTCACCTATTGCACATGTTTTTAGTGGTAGGGGAAACCGGAGTACCCGGAGGAAACCTACGCAGACACGGGGAGAACATGCAAACTCCACACAGAAAGGCCCCGTCCTGGTGGGAATTGAACCCGGGACCTTCTAGCTGTGAAGCAGAGGCGCTAACCGCTGCGCTACCGTGCCGCCCGGCAGACGTCACACAGGGTCATCTGCACTTTTAGACTGATTAGGGATTATTTCATTTATGCTTTACTAATGCATACTGGTGTTTTACTGGTTTAGACTCAATTTAGACATGACATTGTGTAATTTATTTCTATCTAAGAGCCTTTTGGACCCAGATGAGTCCAGATTTAGTTTTGATTGAGGCCTGTTAGTACTTTTATGAGGTGCTTCATGATTTGACAAGTTTGAGAAACACTGCACAAATGTGTTTCTTGTAACGATTCTCTAAAATATATATATATATATATTATTATTATTATATATAATCAATTCATGTGACATATGTGTTTCTATTCAGTATATGCTAGAATATTCTCCATTTAATGTGATGTAGAATGGCTGCATTTTTCCACAACATAGAAATGATGACAAACTCTTAAACAGAACATGATTTAGAACCACAAATTTTCTTTGAACATGGCTTTGTGGTGCTTCCCATCATTGTTACTCACCTATATACAAGGAGGAGTCCTTTTTGTGGACATGATCATCGATGTAGGACACCCCCAGCGGCTGGACAGGTGTTGCTCCAATGCCCAGCAGGACCTGGGCCCCGATCAGCAGCAGGTACATCATGTTGGTGTTGGCTCTGTTGCCACAGTTAAAGCCAGAGTCTCTGTTCTCTGACCTGGACCTATTGGAGCACACATCCCTGCCGTCCTCAGCGTGCCATGAGTCGCCGGCCTCATACTCATACTGATGAGTCAGGAACTCGGGGAGGGCCGAGAGCAGTGCCCCGAGCGCCATGACGATACCACCACAGCCGATGAGGCGAGGCCGATGGGCTTTGGCGCCAAAGTAGCTAACAAACAGGATCAGAGCAAGGTTGCCGATCTCAAAGCTGCTCGCAATGACGCCCACATCAGCACTCTGGAGATTGAACCGTCTTTCCAAAGTCGTCAACACACTGACCTGGTGAAGAAAATTTGAAAAAATAATAATACACCATCAATGGTGCATTGATCACCAACACACAATCATTCATATGATTGAAAGCCTTTACACCAGATAGCCTTAAGTTTCACTAAACATTGACTGAACTGAATTATAAACCCAGTATCTCTGTTATGTTCTCTCAAATTCCTCCCAACTTCCTCTAGGCTTTTTACAGCTTCAATCAACAATAAAGCATGATTGATACAAACTGTGTGTGTGTCACCACCCATCATACTGTAACATATTATAGTCTACCATCCTTCCCTGATCCCCTTTCTCATAAAAACCTTGAGGCTTTCCTGATGCCAACCTGCAAGAGGCAAATGCTCATGTGAGTGAACTCAGGCAAGAAACATGACACAGCTGCTCTAATTATGCAACAATATCACATTCTGCAAACTACAATGTGGTAGAAAGTAATTGGCAATGAAGCCATAATCTTTGAGAATTCTTGCATAATAAACTGTATTTTATAGAGATGGAAGAAATGTATTTAAATAATCTAGCATGAACTGTCACAGGCTAAAACAGGGTCTTATATTTGACTTACTAAGGCAATTTACCAAGTGAACAAAATGAGTTATAGTCTAAGAACACTTATGAACTCCTGAATCTCAACACCACTGGTTTCATAGCTTGGGCCTAGTCTGTCCTTCAGTGTCAAAGAGCTCCTCTATTATAGATGATGGAGCGGAGCAGACTGGATGGGACCTCCTGGTCAGCGTTTCGTAACCCGTTCCCCATATAGCGACTCACATAACATTATCCCACCACGTAGTAGTCAATACAGACGGCGCAACACGCTTTGTGTCATTCAAATGGTGCATAGGCCCAATAAGTCAACATGACGCGTAATGATGACCATGTCAGAGTATTAAAATGGAGCCTATTTACGCACAATTATGCCACAGACTATTCGGATGGAGATGAACATAGACCCTGGATGCCGGCTTGAAACATAGGCTAGTCTATTTAATGGCCTATAGCCTATAGGATTGGCTACTCACCAAATATGCGCCGACGGTGCCTTGTGCCAACATGAGCGCACACTCCGACACCAGAAAAATCTTGATGTTGGAGAAACAAGAGGTCTTCTTGTGGCTATCATCTTGCTCCGGGTCGTCAGTGCTGCTCTGCTCGGTGCAAATCTGGTTTTTCACCTGCATCCTGTGGCTCAGGCTGCGGGCGGCTCGGACAGCATGAAATGAAACGGGTCTAGACCGGTGAAGACCATCTGGTTCCGATGACGAGATGCACCGCAAAACAGAGTCTGAGAAGCCCGTCTCGGCTGGATATTCAAGGAACACTGCTGTCCAGTCAGCACAACGCGCAGTCCGCCAGACCTTAGCTACATCATATCTGAATAGCAGGCCACGAAAGCACGTCCGTGATCACCATGTCCAGCGCACAGAGGGCACATAGAGTCAATAACGATTGTCCTAATATGACACAAGGAGTTCCATCTCTTTTTTTTAACGACCGGTTCCTTTTCTTTCTCTCTCTTTTCTTTTTTTTTTTTTTTTACCGGTACCTACCAAGCCGCAATCTGCGTCCTCCAAAAGACAGGATGAGACTCCTCCCCCCGCTCAGACACGCTCTCAACACCACCATCCACAGACCGCGCGCATCAGCTGATCTGAGCAGGAGGATGCTGTGCTCTCATCTCTGAGTAAACGCAGCGCTACACATGCTAATGGGGAGAACATTGATCGGCTACAATATCAAAGCAACAACATGGAAAGATTTGGACAAAAATGCTTTTGTTCTTATTAAAGTCGATCCCTGTCACGTGGACTGCTGTGCTGATATAGGCCTACTGACATTTCCCGGTTTATTTCAGGATCCCTCATTAAAAATCCATGAGCCTGTAAGGCAATGTCTGCATGTCTCTAGTGATGTATGGCCAATACATGACAGTCAGCATGTCGCCTATGTATTTAGCCAATAGTCTAACTTTTGCTAAAGCCTGAGTCTGACACACAGATCTGATCAGGACTGATTCAAAATAGGCCTATCTGAAGCAGCACAATCTATCAGACAAAGTGTACACTCAGCAGGGAAATGGTAGACTCATTGAGAGTGGGTGATTTAGGGTCCAGTGCTTACTGATGCAATGCAAGCCAAATGAGGGCATTATTTGAAGATGTCTCCCAATCTCAACAGTTATGATGCACTAACACTTCTCATTTAGCTAACAGTAAACAAAACAATATACAGCCTACTTGTTGATTTTTGACTTTCAAGAGAAAGTGTGTGTTTAATATCTTAAGTCTGATGCACAGCTAAAACACTTTGACTACAGGGCCACTGAGAGCACAGGCCGATGCTGTATTACTATTAAGTTACAATACAAAACCTTTTGATTGTTATTATTGTCAGGCCAAAACCTCCTCCACACTTACAAAGGAGTTTATCTTTATTATATTCACCAAATTCCCATTTTACTTCATGAGTTTTGTTGGATCATTCAGTCACACAAACTCATTTTATAGACTTAAGAGGTAATGATCAGACCATCTCTCTCATGTCTGAAAGTTTGACTTCAGGTCCAGACACATCCCTCACTCATAACTCCATCTTACCCCTTCCTATTGACTAAAGATGGGCTCTGATGTCTACTGTGAAGCGCTTTGTGACTCTGTGTCTGTGAAAGGCGCTATACAAATAAAGTTTACTTACTTACTTACTTACACTCTATATGATCTCACACACAACACCTCTCCCCCCAGATTCTACAGTATTTTGATGCTGCATAAGGTTCCAATGGGAACAGAAAAGCTGCTCAGAATATCGTCTTTCACGTGTAGAAATCCAGTCCACGATGCAAAAACGAACAAATCAGCCTCAAATGCAAATAATATCCAAAAGGACAAACCGCAACTGTGTAACCTGAGCATCGTGTAACTGTCAAAGCCCATTGTCCAGAGATTTATCCAACCATACAACAAAAATCCTCATATCATGTGTCCCGCCCATGGCCCCTTTGAAATTTAACACTGTGTTTAGTTTTTTTCAGTGAAGAATCAACATTAATGAATCTCAGCAATACTTTGTTCTTTAGTCTTAAGTTTGAAGAAGCTTTAGGAAATAGAAACCATTACAGTCACTCAAACAAAATAACTTGAAATGTTGTTTATATTGTTAGTTGATGTCATTTAAATATATGGTTTGTAATGTCATTATTTTTGAACATTATGTGAGGAAACCTTTGAGGGCTGGATACTGAAGTGTATATGGCATGACGGGCCACAGATCAGTGGTCAATGAATCCAAACATCCAACTGAGTGCATTTAAGAGAGATTTGACCGTTCCCCACACCTTCATTATGCCAATGTGTGTGCCAGTTCAGCAGCTTGAGGGCCATCAAAAGTTTAAATACTTTTATTATGTAAACTGTAATATGAGGTCCCGCACAGCAGTTATTTGCAATTGTATTTATTCATTTATGTGCAGAGTCGCAGTACTTTCAAATTCTATAAGTGAAGCTCTGGTCAGGTATATAATGTATCCATCATGTATTCATTGTATTAACTTAATCTTATTCTTAAATCTTTTTTCCCCCTCTTTGGACCACGATTCTGAGTTCCTAGTAAGAAAAACTATTTCACAGGACCACACTTGGCTCCTTGGGCACCCCTGCTTTAAATAATCTTGCGACTCCCAGTTTGCTTCTAAAAAGGAAACAAAGCTAAACTGTTTCTCCTCTGCTACAACACTAGATGGCAGCAAAGTCTCTACTATAGCTGCAACGTCAAACGGCGGCTTCATTGTCTTCTGTATATTGTCATGGCCGTGTTTCTTTGTGTATCCTGAAATATTGCAGCATACAGGACGGGCTGTCCATTAAACCATCATTTTGTTAAAGTAAACTCATCTGCACATGCAAATCCCGAGCTTCTGGAAGAGGAAATGAGATTCTTTGCCGCGTGCCCATAAGGTCTTGTTCATAAGGCAACACAGTGTAACATAATCTAGACTATATTATAGTGACAATGTACAGCATAATCTTAATATCTCTTCAACCAATATACGATCTCTAAATGACTGAATGGTAGAAATGTTCAAATCATGATTTACTATGTTCTGAAATCCTGCATTTTCGTTGCGTATTAACAGTGAACTCTAAAAAAGCAGCCTTCAACATAGTTTTCTTCACACTTTCTCTCTTCAGGCTGACATTTGATGAGTAATTATGCAGAATCTCCCCTCACAGTTCTTCAATTTATGGGAAGAGGGAAAACAGGCGATGATTTTATCACAATAATAGCATTACGTGTGTGGTTTACTCAGACATGCAACATGAATATTAACATATATGGCACAAAGTTAACAAGGTTTGCGTTATACAAAATAATGTGGATATTTTTTTACATAGATCTACCTTGGCTTATGATTGTCAGCACAATGAGCTGATAGTAAGTTTATTGGTTAACATTTAAAAAGATTGTTAGATTTTAATACAGTGAGTTTCAGAAAGGTGTTTGTACTTGTGAAGTCCTTTTGGGTACACATTATGCAGTCCTTTGTGATTCATGACATTGCAAGAATTCACCAAGGAGTCGATGAGCAAGAATAGAAAGCAACAATTTGAGAAAGATTCTGTCTCTGGACTCGTCATGCAAACATGGTTCACTTTATGAAGCTTTTTTGTGCGTAGTTGACCACATGTCTGGCTCCTCCAAGTGCTTAAATCCCTCACCGACCCAAAACATGCACAATAATCCTCCAGCTAAGTGATTCTGACCATGAGCCGACAGCTTAAGAACTGGCACTAGGTACTGAGTGGGAAATTAGTGACATTTCTTCATTTCAGTCATTATCTTAATCTTAAATAAATTTTATCTTTAAAACAAGACAATGTAAGCTGCACTTTTGACGCCGACATTTCAGACCATCCAGCGAGCCTCCTCATGGCAGGTGTTTAGAGACGAGGACGTGGAAGGTGAAGTCCAGTGATGTCTGACATTACCGTTTGTAGACACTTGTGATCTAAAAGCATGCTCATATTTAACAATATATAGGATTATATCGGATTGGGGTAAATTAGATAAAGTATCAACAAATGCAAACAAACCAAATGATTTTATGACTGCCCCACCCTCAGTACTTTTGTCGTTGAAGACCCCTGTACATTTTATGTGTTCTATCTTTAGACTGTGAGATTATGTGTTAAATATCCAGATAGAAGGAATTAGTAACGACTGTCTCGGGGACTAAAAGCTTTCTTTCTGCAATCTTGGCACTTTATCAAAGGCTCTTTGAGACAAAGTGCATTAAGTATAGTGATGTAGATTTCAAAGAAAAGAGAGGGAAAAGGTCACATCAACATCTGTTTCAAGATTTAAAGTTTCTGTAAACTTATTTATGTATTCTTTCTATGAAGTTACCTCAAAGGCCAGACAGAGACTAAATTAATCAAGCTGACATGAAGATAGAAACATCATAATGCTTTACTCCTCGTGCATCAGTTGACCTCACGCTCCGTCCTTCCCTCACTCGGTTCACACTCGGTGGGAAAACCGCCCCAGAGCGCACTGTAGGTCCTGATTTGATGAAGCCAACAGATCAACATCATCTGCAAACAGCAGAGATGAGATCCTGAGGGTCCCAAACTGGACACCTTCCGGTCCCTGGTGCAGTAAACCAGGACCAGTAGAGGACAGATTGCGCCTCTTTTGATTTGCAAAACCTAATGCTAAAATTTAACAGAATCTCTCTCCTGGGGGTGGCTTCTGTTTCAGATCCTTAGTGACTTATGGACGGCCTCCCATCAGCCCTAGGAAGTGGATCCTTCAAAATGATTCTCTTTGCGCTCTCTCTTTTCTCCCACTGTGTTTTGTGTTTCTTTTCTGTGAAGGAGGCACGTTTAATAAAAGGGGCCGTCTAGGGCAACTATCCGTCTCAACTACCCAATCTACATTTATTTCTGTTTCACTGTTTGCTGTCATTGCAGGCTTGTATTGGCACAGCCCTTAAGGCAGCTCCTGTTGTGATATTGGGATGTACAATTGTTTTTGTTAGATTTTTTTTTAATATATGAATAAGTGATGAGTAAATAGAACTTTAGAAGCACTGACCTAACATTGTAACACTGTAGATATGGGAAGAGGTTTGTTTATTTTTCACCTAAGAGTTCTGTAATAAGAGCGGACAAGCCCGAGAAGGATCAGTGAGCAATGAAGGAAAAGGCAGAAGCAGCTGAGAAGAGATTTATTTTATTTGACCAAATTGGACATCTTTCAGGAGCAGACAAGTCTTACCAGCCCAAGACAAAACAAACAGACTCATCAAAAACGGTTACAACTGACGGACGAAAGTGCACACATCCTTTTCTTTGGGATTTTATTTTGGGTGATGCACATACTTGGTTCATTTTGCAAGGTCAATCAATGATTTTCATGGATTGCCTTTATTATCTCAACCTGCCTAGTTGAGATAATGTTATCAAATATGACAAAATATGTTGGAAAAGGGGTGGGTTGAAGTGTGACCTGATTCAGTCCTACCCTCTTTCTATTTTTGCAGGTACAACAACAACCTGTACAACTAAGAAACACAATATTTACACCAACAATTGTTTTGCAAGATATTAAATTTCTTACATAACATACACAACTCACAGCCATTTAAGTGCAGTGACAATAATGGTACCGTTTTTTAAATTATCATTAAATGACTTTAATTCATTGTCCCTTTCCAGCTCTGTGGTGCATGAACATTGCTTGTGTGACACATTCAAGCTATTCCATAGTTTTACTCCACAAACAGCAAGGCAGAAACTCCTCCTGGTGGTTTGGACAACTGGAGTTTTGAAATTCATGCGCATTTCCTAATTATCCAGAGCGTTGTTGATTTCTGGATATTTTTTTTTTCTTTAATTCATTCAGTCTTTATATTTGAATAGTTTAGTGGTGCTAGGCTAGCGCTAGGCTAGTGCATGTCTATGGTAACTAGTAGCCTGCATTAAAAACCTCTTCAAAATCATGGGGTAGTCCATGAAATGTTGCCATGTCTGATTTGTAGAAGCTCCTTTGTGAATTCCATTTGTAGTAATGCGACCGCAGGTACACAAACTACTGTAGATCCGGTAACCCAGCAGATCACTCCGCCGCTGAATATAGGTTCTTTTAAATGCAAAATGGTTGTATTAAAAAAAAAATTCAGTCAACTTATAAGTGATTTGCCTCAGGTGCACTGTGCTTGGGTCAGGTTTTTAATGCAGGCTGCTAGTTACCATAGACATGCACTAGCCTAGCACTAGCCTAGCACCACTAAACTATTCAAATATAAGTAAATAAATATCTGCATGAATTAAAAAACAAAAACAAAACAAAAAAACAGAAATCAACAACAGTCTGGATCACTGGGAAATGAGGCCCTATGTCAAAAATCCTGAGATATCCCTTCAATCTACAGATTATCAGGATTCCTCCTGAATCCTGAATACTGGCATTATTGGGGAGAAGTAGTTGAATAGATCCTCCAATTTGAGGAGATTTGACTTTAAGAAAAGAGGCCGAGTATGACCTCTATGTCCTGCATCATGAATGACAAGAACTGCTCTTTGCTGGAGAATGACAAGTGAAATTATAGTACAATCAGTTCATGAAATTGATACACATGCTTTATAATTCGATACATGTTTTTCCCCACAAAGGCCAGAGTTTACAATAGACAAAAAGGTTCCTTTAAAGGGGGCCTATTATGCAAAATCGGCTTTTTCAAGCTTTACATCATGTTATTAAGTCATTCCCTCATTAAAACCATGCCTGAAGTGTTGCCTTGGCACATTCACGTATTTTCGAGTAATCTGTAAAAACTCTGATGGCGGCCATTTTAGGGATAAAACGCCTGATTCCTTCAGGAAACGCCCTCGACCTCCAGGATACGCCTCCGACCTTTCGTCACCAGCCGAGTATCCAACCACTGCTCCTCAGCAGAACCCCCTCCCCGCAGTGTCCAGCCCTAAGATGTAAACAGAGTCATCATGGAGGTTTAGCTTCATGTGTTGTGAACCGGAGCCACAGCAGACTTTTACAAAGACACACATCAGTGTTTCTGTTACCGAAACACCCAGGATTAAAACCGGTGACAAGAACACTTATTTCAGTGTCTGGTTCTGCGCTGGGCCTTGATGATGCACAGAGCCTCCGGAGAAAGCTAATGCTAAGCTAAACCTCGAGTCATCACGTGAAAACGAGAAATATGCACACATAAAGTCAATAAAACCACCACACACATAAAGAACCGTTTAACAATGATCACACACGGAGCCAGGCTTGTTGATTTGGAAGTTTATTGCTCACATTTCATCTACAATGGGTCATAGCCGAGTGGTTTTCTCCCGGAGCTAACAAGCTAGCCGCGATAAGCTAACGGGAAAATTCACTGAATACAAGCATATTATGCATTGAAAACGTCACTAAAACAGGCAACTGCTTGAAGCAGCCTTTATGATGATCACACACGGAGCCTGGCTTGTTGATTTCGTAGTTTATTGCTCACATTTCATCTACAGTGAGTCGTAGCCGAGTGGTTTTCTCCCGGAGCTAAGGCACTATTAGCCGCGACAAGCTAACAACCTTCACCTTCACAACATTCATTGAAAACAGGCAGCATATTATGCACAAATAACGTCAATAAAGCAGCAACTACTCGAAGCAGCCTTTACGATGATCACACAATGAGCCTGGCTTTACACATGTGTGGTTTATTACAGACTTTTCATCAACAATGAGCTGTAGTCGATTATAACAAGCTAACGGGGTAACCTCGAAAAACCATTGTCCACTTGCACAGATAATGTCCGTCTTTGAATGGTATGGGCTCCTGCAGATCCTGGTGTCGTCCATGGGGGTATAGTTCCATAGGGCATGGCAGATGCAAAGAGAAGCCTCCAAACAGCAGTTATTTTTCAGGCAAGAGCCCCTTCCAAGCGTCCGGTGTGGAAGGTTCGTCTCCAAATAATATCCTGTGTGGCCATTGTTCACAAAGTGATAGACAGTAGGTCCTTTCCAACAATAAAAATTAAAATGCACCGATCGTAGTTTCAATACTGTGGAGAAAGTGTTGTGATGCCACAGACAGCGGGTGGAGGGGGCGTGTCGGAAAGGGTCAGAGGTTCTTAAAGAGACAGGGGCCTATTTCAAGTCATTTGCTAACGCCATTTTGAAAGAGCAATTTTATACAAGGCAGTTATTCTAATTTACTGCATTGACAGACCAACAGAAGGTTTCGTCATCATTGTAGTGTGATATAGACTGGTGCTATGTGGCTGAAAAAAGCATAATACCCCCTCTTTAACTATTATAAGTTGCAGAATGAATACACGTGAATACAATAAGCCATTTTGCCCGACTATGCATTCCTATTGATGCTGTCCTTCTTTACAAACATCAAATGAAACTTGTATTTATTTATTTTTCAATTCAGAACTCATTTTCATCTTGCAGGTGTGGATGCGTTTCCTTCCTAAATCTATCTATGTGGAGAATGAGCTGGAGAGGAGAAATTGCTTTTCTATCTTTTCGACTTGGTTTGGTTGACCCCTATGTACTCACTGTGTGGAACAATGTGCGGTACATCCACAGGAGCTGCAGTGTTCACAGCTATTGTTGTGAAGATGCCACTGCCAATGAACAGAGAAACACAGTCTAGACTGAAGGTACAAACATAATCAGTTTTATTTGACCTTCCTTCCTCTGCACTTAGTTTAAAATGAACCTCGTATGAATGTTTCACAATTTTTTCTTCTTCTTGAAATTGACGCGGAAGGCAATGCTATTTCATCACTATTTACACAATTATTTATGTGTTTATTTCAGGGACAGCGCATTTTAATGAACATTTCTGTAAAAATGCCAGAATTAGCCACAAGGCAGAGGGATGTGCATTGAAGGTGCATTCAGTGCTGACATTTGCAGATGATTTGCAGATGATTTTATGTTTTTTAATCATATAGAGCGATATATTTATGTATATATATATAATAAACATTGCATGCGAAACCTGCCATTTTTGCTGCACGTAACAAACAATGTCCCTGGAGTAACTTAAACTAAACATTACCAAAAAGTAAAGAAAAAGCCACAGAGCAACTTTCTTTACATCACAGCGCATTGTAGAGTGGAAATAGATAACAATTTCATCATTTTTCACTGTGAAAGGTTTGATTTGCCTTTCCTTTTTCAATCTCTGAACAATATAAGAAACCTATTGCTTATCCACGTTCGTTTAGCTTGGAGGAAATAACATTGCACTTCTCACAAAAACAACAATGACAGTGTTTTTCCTCCTCCTTTTACCATAGTAACTCTTCGTGGAGAAAACAAGTCCCTTGTCTGCGGACACTGGTGTATGAATGAGCGTGTGAATGGGTGAGTGGTTCCTTGATTTAAAGCACTTTGAGTGCCTAAAGCAGGTAGAAAGGTGCTATATAAATGTGACAATTTACCATTTAAATGCTACACAGATACATTTTTCACATGAGATGTTCACCGAAAACAAAGCATGTTTTATCTCCAACTTCATGTGAAAATGTGACATCACAAGTTTGTAAAGATGCTACAAACTACAGCAGCGTCTCACAAGACAAGAAAATATATTGTAAAAGCTTGTCACAGATAAGGTTTCACATATATTTTACATCCAAAAGTATTATTACCATACCGTTTATACAGGGGGAGGAAAAAGGATGTGAACGCTTTGGAATTTCTCACATTTCTGCCTAAATTGGTCTGATCTTCATCAAAATCATAAGAATTAATAAACAGTGTCTGCTTAAACTAATACCACCCAAACATTTACATTTTATCACATTTTTATTGGCCATATCATGTAAACATTCACAGGACAGCGTGGACAAAAATCAGAAATCTTGCTGAACTGCAGCAGTTTTGTGAAGAGGAATGGTCCAAGATTCATCCTGATCGTTGTGAGCGTCTAATCTGCAACGACAGAGAAGAAGAGTCAGCAGCTATTTAATACAAGGGACTCCACGCTGTTGTGAATGTGTCAGGTTTTTCTGCAAAATATCTTCAAATCAAATATTCAGTGAACTGTTGGAACCAAAGTTGAACAGTTTGAGAGGAACACACAACGTCATGTTGGAACAGCACACCAACATCAAAACCCAATCCCCACTGTGAAGTACGGTGCAGAGAGAATCGTGGTGTGGGGCTGTTTTGTTGCCTCAGGGCCTGGACAACACATGTATTCACAAGTTTATGAAGATATTTTGCAGAAAAACCTGAGACATTCAGAATAGCATGGAATCCCTTGCATTAAATAGCTGGCTGACTCTTTTTTTGCTTTCTTCTGTCTTCTGCTTTTCTGTAGTTGCAGATTAGACGCTCACAACGATCAGGATGAATCTTGGGTGGTGTTAGTTTAAGCAGACACTGTTTAATCATTCTTATGATTTTGATGAAAATCAGACCACATTTAGAGACCAATTTAGGCAGAAATGTAAGAAATTCCAAAGCGTTCACATACTTTTCCCTCCCACTGTAGTTTATTTTCAACTCTTTATGACATATCTACCTATATGAGAGACAATACGTGATAAGTTAATATTGTATGTCCAATAAAACTGTTACAGAAAGAGGGACACCTGGACTCTGGTGACCTCTGTTCTATTTCCATCATCAGTTGGTCATGAAAGTCATTTCACGGGAACAAGGCATTTGACTGAGACCTCACGCCGGACTCTCTCATTGTGTTTCTCTCGGTGCCTGAGCTCAGAGTGGCTTTACAATAGCGGCTCCTCAGTCCCTTAAAGCGTATGGCGAACAGTCCGTAGATGATGGGATCCATGCAGGCGTTGAAGAGACCAAAGATGAACAGGATGTGAGTAAGAGAGTGCGAAACTTTCCCCTCCAAGTCATCAGGAAAGAACCAGTACCACAAACCAAGCAGGTAGTACGGAGTCCAGCACACGATGAAACAAAGAACGATCACAATGCTCATCTGGAGAGTCCTCATTCGCGCTTTGGGGATGTTGTTTATTGAACAGCGCAGATCCGGCTCACTTGGTGACACTAAGAGAGAATAAAGACACACATAGACTGAAAATAATGCCTAAAAATACATGCATCTCACTCAGTCTGATCCGGTGTCGATCAGTTTTATTGTCATGTTAGGTTGCCTGGATTTAGTGCAACAAGTGCAATATATAAGAGAAAACTTACAGCTCTTTCTCTTCATTCTTTTAGAAATCTGGAGGAAGATCCTGGTGTAGACGATGATCATGATGATGAGAGGCAGCAGGAAGAGGCAGGAGAAAGTAAACATGTTGTAGGCTGTTTCTTGCCAGTGAGTGAGAAAGCTGCCCCGAGTGGTGCACTGCGTGAACTCAGCTGGCTCGCTGATTGTCACAGTGTGGAAAATGAAGATCTGTGGATGTGAACAACACACTGTAATAGCAATTCATCTTTTAATAATCATCCTATTTCTAAAGAAAGTGTATGTTGTATTAGGGAACTGATTTGATGTGTGATTTAGAAAACTTTATGTAGTTTGATAATTGGAATCTAAATAACTATATGCTACTATATTTGTTACTCAGTCTTTTATAAATAAAAAATGTTCCTGCACGATTAGATGATCTTACAGCCTTTGATAAAAGAACTAATCTCTAACAGAGAGACCCGAGGCTCTTATTGCTTCAAAGGAATTGTTAATCAAAGGATAATCTGCACTTCTTGTGGCCATAATGGTGTATTGGGAAATCTTTTCAACGCTATTAAAAATGTAATTGTTTGTGTGCTCTCTACTTGTGCTTACCTGAGGAACAGAGAATATGACGCTCATACTCCATGCTACCATAAGCATGACCCTATTCCTCCTGCGGGCCATGCTGATACCCAGAGGGTTAAGGATCGCCGATTGTCGGTCCAGACTAATAACCACCGTGACAAAGGCACAGGAGTACATCGCCTGTAGCTTCAGGAACATGAGGACTCTGCAGGCGAGGTTCCCAGCCAGCCACTGCACTGTCATGTTCCACACCGCGTCCACCGGCATCACTATGAACGTGACCAGGAGATCAGCCGTGGTCAGGTTAACTATGAGCACGCGCACATGGGACTTACGCTTGTGCCTGTGGGCTGCCCAAAGCACAGCCAAATTACAAAAAGCGGATACGCCACACAGGATGAACGTTATTATGACTCTGACTTTGGCTGCTGTGGTGAAGGTAGGCAGCTGCAGTGCATTGTACTCTGTGGTCCAGTTGCAGATGGATGATGTCCAATCACAGGTGGCATTGGGGTCACAGACAGGCCTCGGATGGTCGGCGGCAATGGGAGGTTCGCAGGAGGACGAAGTGTTCATTTTCTGACCCTCACCAAGGAGTCAGTCAGCCATGTTCTTCAGCAACATAAAGGCTGCAAGCACAAGGGGGGGGGTGAAGTCAACATACACTTAAGTCTTATGCAAGAGGTCATTGTTTTGATTCATATAGGCTTCAATAGAACCAACATGACAGAGATGGAGCAGTCCGCTGAGCCAATGGTGAACTATCAGTATGAAGTAACCCTGGACTTCAGCATGACCAATAATAATATTAAAAAGTAATGTGTTAAATGACTCAGTGGGCTATGTTTAAGTTGAATTTCACACATTTTGAATCCACTAAAAAGTGAGTTTAAAATAAAAGCATGCAACGAAAAAAAAAACTCACCTTATTATTCACTTTGCCATATCACCTTTCAATGAGTGGTCCTGATGCGAATCCCCTCTCACGGTGGCAGACGTGTTTCTCCAGGAGACTGCCGTGCACAGCGATGCGGCGTGGGTTTATCATGAGGGACTTTTAGGAGACGCCCACTCGCCCTCCCCACCACCACAGATGCTCCAGCAGAGAAGCCGTAAGAGAGAAAGATAATGCCACTGTGTGCGCCGACCCCTGTCCTGGCAAGGTTACTAATTTTATCACTGCCAGAGGGATTTGCATTGGCTATAGAACCTTGATGACAGTGTAAGTAAAGGTTAATAGTGATCACTTTCTCTTCCCCTTGATGCTGTAATCATGACATCACTCCTCTTCCAACCAATATCACCAAACAAATGTCAGAATAATAATAAGAATAATAATCATGTCAATAATAATCAAATCAATGTGTTCCCAGCTCCTTGCTTTGTCCCACAATAAAGACTATTCTACATCCTGCATTACTACCACATCAAATGGTTTCCCGGCGCTGGAGAAGTGGAGTTTGCATAATTTGAGTTTTTATGCGGACATACAAAAGAGCTCTTGCGTGTGCATCTGTGTAGGCACTTAGAGGAAAAAATAGATAAACGAGGCTTAAGTCAAGCCTGATTGCACCACATGCTGAGGGAAGATATAACAGGAGGAAGAATAGCTTTTTCAAAACTGCTACAGCTGAGTAGAGTTGTTTATAATCACAGGGTTAAAGCTTAAAAAGAACATGCCAGAAGAAGAGGGGCAAATTATGAGCAGTGTCAAAAAGAGGTCAGTCAAGCTTTTGTTTATTGCATCAAACAAATGTCCAAATGTTCAAGACTCCATTTGATTTGATTGTTTGAATTATAATTTTCAATATCTGCAAATGAATCGTGCAATCAAACAAAATATAACATTTTATGAACTGTAGTAAGTCTATTTCCCCTCACAGTAACATCTAAAAGCTATCTTTATCAGGGCTTGATGTAGGTTTCAAACATTCTGACACATTTATGACAAGCTTAAAAAAATGTGCCTATGAAATCCAAAAAACTGAAAACCATCCATTAAAAATAATGGCTTTGATAAAAAAAACAATGGGTAAAAAAAATGCTGCATCAGCACTCTCTGACACTAAATGATGCTGAGTCTGTTAATTGAAGGTCACCTTTCTCGGATGATGTTGGATTCTATCAGACAAACACACTGCAGATCTGCCTTCACAGCATAAAATGACAGGCCTACAGCTCACATCACGTAAAGTTTAAGAGATGATCATGAGGCCACAGATAGTCATGAATATAATACATTTGTTTAGGTCCTATTGGCCCTCATGATGAGATTTGTTTGTGCTACACCAGAAATATTAATACCATGATCACATCGATCTTAAAGGGATAGGCCACTGTTTTTCCATTCTAGCTTCCAACTTCACCCCCGTGTGGAGCTATAGGAATACACTGGGAGAGGCCAAATGCTAACAACATCTTTGGTCGTTGTTCGTAACACACAAAGACCAGACAGGTACTTATCAACTCGTCTAAGCTCAGGCAAGAACATATCTCAGTATGGAAAAACGGTGGCCTGTTCCTTTAAGGATATTGTATAGACTACTTCATTGTCTCCGTAGGGAATGTTGTCCTCTGCATTTGACCCATCCTTCGGTGCCGCTGGGGCGACCCGTAAGGAGCAGTGGGCGATGGCGGTGCCGCATCAGGAGACCCATCTCCAGATGTGGTTTCAGGCTGATGGTCAGTATCATCTGGTTGGAGGATTAACATAGTGTACATGTTTTTAGTGGTATGGGAAACGGGAGTATCTGGAGGAAACAAACACAGGGAGAACGTATATATATATATATATATATATATATATATATTTTGTAGCTTACAAAGAGAATGCCGTTGTTTTCCTACTTTCCTTATGCCTAACAAGATCTGCATAAATTACAATTTCTCCCTGATCATGAACTATAGAGACAGTTGGAATTATTTTGCAGCTTTATTATATCTCACAACCTACAGAATAAAGCAGATTTTCACAGCTTCACACGGGCACTCAAAGACTGACTTCTACACCACCAGTCCTGCTCACACCAAAAGTACCAGACGGGCATTTGGCCATCAGATGATAACCTTGCGGATACCGTCTGATGGCCAGATTACTACTGTAATAATGTTATCTGTTGTATTGACCTTGAAAAAACTATTGCACTTTATAATTCTGCACTTTATGACTTGAAACTGCCAATACTGCACCCTGTAGCTTGCACTTTGTATTTGTATATTGAACTTGTAGTTGTAAATTGCCTTTTGTTGTGTAATTATAATTTTGTAAAGTCATTCTAATTGTGTAGGACGACAGATGAAAAATAGCACAGCGCTAAATCTGGTGCAGCCATCTTTTAAATGTAACTGCACACTGTCCTTTCAACAAACTAAACCTTAACTTAAGTAGACTAAACAACCATGATCAGTGAGCAGTGTTTCCTCTAAAAATCTGGGAAATAGCTGCTATGATTGATACATATTTCACAGGCTTTTACAAAAGAAAAAAGGATGTAATTTCAGTTGGATAAATCTTTCATAATTGTCCTAAATGGATGAAAGGAATAAATATTGTCCAAGTTCTTAATCATCAGCCTCCTACAACAGTTGACTCACTGGAACTGGCAAAATTATAGATAAAACATCTTGGTTGGTCGAAGCATGAAAATGGCCAAGGTTGTATATTGTTCTGTAATGATTGGCAAACAAATCAAAAATGTCCCTTCAAAATAATCTGCCTGCGTTATTCAATTAGAAATGTACACATTGATGTTGACCAGTGTCAGGTGCATATGATAATGGAGTGATGCTCCCGCAGAGACATGGGGCACCATATGGTTCCCTCTCATCAGCACTGAGGGATAAAGTGCAGAGGCAAATGCAGTGCCCGGAGGCTTCAGGATAAATCCAGCCAATGATCTCCACCCCACACTGGTCACATCAGTTCTCTCATAATGTAAATGTCTGCTCTCCATAATACTGAGCTCTTCAGGCACTGTTCTTATCTCACAATGAAGTCCTTCTGTGGCTAAGGGCAACATGAGAGAGGCAACATAAAGGAGACATACAGTAGAGTGGGAAATTAACCTTGAACGACTTAAGTTATGTCACATCCCAAAGCTGTTATCTCAATGTGGTTATCTAAGAAAGAGTAAAGTTGGACCTTTGTTTGTAGAAGCAGCCCCTACATAATTTGTTGATTTGATCTGACCTGAATAAATGATTATGAAGATTATTTAATGGAAAACATTGTATCATTCAAAACAATCTACCCACTAAACATCTCAGTCTCTTTGCTGCAGATGAATTCAAAATCCATGTCAAAATGTTTTTCCATGTCCCTCATCTTTAATGCAAGTCCTGTTTGCTGATGTGAGAAAATGCCGCTTCATATTCGACTGAGGCCGTACAATGCACCTGAGTGAGTGTTGACAGACTTGGGCAACGCTTTCTATGCAGAAGCGCACTCGGCCGTTGACCACATGAGGCTCGAGTGGACTGAAATAATCATGACGTGAAGGTGTGTAGGGCGTCTCAAGAGGGCACAAGTCAGTTTTTATTAAGGTTGTGTCTGATAAATTTAAGATAGGTACAATTATATTGAGCCCCAGAGCAAGCTCGGCTGTGAGAGTCATACCTAGTTAATGTTTGCGGAGGGAGAATTAGTTTAATAGTTGTGGCAGTAGTTAGAGGCGTTGAACAACTAACTTTACCACTAATTGATCAGATTATTTGTAATTCTTATTCATCAGGGGTGTCGAAGTCGTTTGGGTCGAGGGCCGCATATATTGTAAAGGACTGTGGCCTCATAAATAACGGCTTACACTTATTGAGCTTTATCAGCCTGTGTCACATGTTTCTCAAAGTGCTACATAAAGTCATTATCCATTCACTCCACATTCGATGGCAGTAAGTTGCTATTGTAGCCACAGCCGCCCTGTATGAAGTATGTACATTATTCTCTAAAACATACTGTTTTCAATTATACAGAACACAAAATTTCAACAACACTGTCTTGAAATCGCCCCCACCCATGATTCCCCTGGGGGTCCTTGTAGCCTATAGCAACGTTTTTTAAAGCCATTACAACTGTTTTTCAGACGATCAAGTTTAACATTTATATGGTTATGAACCAATGTACATGCAGATCGATTCTATTGTACATTTTGGGAGTACTCAATCGACCATATGATCGTATTATAGATAATCTCATAACAATTATTCCAACAATTGTTCCTGCTTTGATGTGCCTCTCTTAAAAGAACAGGCCACCGTTTTTCCATACTGAGATATGCTCTTGCCTGAGCTTAAACGAGTTGATACGCACCTGTGTGGTCTTTGTGCGTGCCCTCAGTCACGCAAAACAACCAAAGACGTTGTTAGCATTTGGCCTATCCCAATGTATTCCTATGGCCCCAAACTGGGTGAAGTTAGAAGTGACCAAACTCTTCCACGAGCACGCACAAAGACCAGACAGGTACGTATCAACTCGTCTAAGCTCAGGTAAGAACATATCACCGTATGGAAAAACGGTGGCCTGTTCCTTTAAGACCATCACAGACTCACGGTCATGTTTGTGAGAGTAATGTCACAGGTGGCATCCTTTGACTCAGTGCTTCTCAAACTTTCCACATAAACTAATATTTTATAAAATATCTAACTTTGTACCACCAGGCCGTGATCAAATCTGGACTAAACCAGGTCAAGGGTTCAAAATAACAAATGACGTGTAAATGATATGGCAAATGAGAAAAACATCTAACTTGAAAATGCATTACAAAGGCATAAATGCAATCACCTCCTGTATGATGATTGCAAATGACCCCAAGTGCCACAGTTTGAGAACCAGCGATTGCAACATGTTCATAATTTGAATAACAAATGCAAATCAAGGTCCAGGGTGCAAGGCAGTGAGCACGGGAAACAGAACATCCAGCCTTCAGGCCACATTCACGAGGACCCCTATTCCAGAGTTTATTTTGATTATTTTGGCCGGGACAGTGCATGTGGTCATGGCCGGCATAAGACCCTCGCACATCAACATGCCACGCTGAATTATAGCCAATGCCACAGACTAATTTGCATCCATTATCCTGCATCCAGACTCAGCAAACACACTCATTCCTAGTGCACGGACTCTGGAGGCCAGGCTAATGAAGTGCCAAGTTCAAGGACCAAGGACACAAGGGCACATATTCACTGTCCAGACCCGGGGTCAAACCACCAACCTCTGGACCTCAGTGTGAGAGCGCGCTGCAGCCAAGCTTACAGCACTTCCACAAGGCCTCTCATCCTGGTACTAACCCCCCCTTGGGTTAGTCTCTGAGGTGGCATGGCTGCACTGACCCAAGCCACACTCTGATAAAAATACAGAATGCATTTGCTTTAACTATTGGTGATGTGCTTCCCCCTTGTGGCAAACCTCTGTAACTTAACTTCTCACTGTCTGTTTAGGTCATGATAACTTTTCTTTACGAGCGCTATTCTATAATCTTGAGTGCTGATCAAATAAAAAGTAACACGCTGTAGTTGTGATGGTGCCTTCTGAATTTATTATTACACAAGATGACATACTGTATCTAATGAGCCAGTTCTTTCATGAGCTGAAAGTCAACCATAATGCAATTTATTTATTTCTACCGTTTCATCAGTCCACATTCAAAATTCTCGTCAAGCAAGTCTTCTTCTCGCTCTCCCAGATTAAACAATAGTTGCCATATTATTAGGACTGAGGATCTCAATCCAGTAGCCGTCAGGATCCTGAATGAAAGCCAGTCCAGTCATTTTACCTTAATCAGACAACAGAAAAAGAGTAAGATCACTGAACACTGAACAAGATGCTGAACAATTGGTCTTACCTTCATTTGGCTTCTTAACAAATTTAACATCTTGCTCTTCAAATAATTTACAAGCAGCATCCACATCCGGGACAGCAATTCCTATGTGACCTAAATATGCAGTAAAAATAGAGTTAGACTGACTGTGTGTTGTGTTGCATTTCGTTGCGTTAACCCTTTCTTGTTTAGGGCCCTTTTCCCCCAAATGCTATACATGTGTTGATTGGGGTTTAACTCTTTAATCTTGGTACCCAAATAAACTTTATCCTTGGGACTTTTTGTTTCAGTGCAAAATAATTAAAAAAAATTACAGTTTGTAAGTAAAAAATAGTTTGAAACAGAAAAATTTAAATTCCGCCTGAATGAAAAACACATATTTGCACCTAAAAATGCCCTTTCTCTGTCTGTGCTGTAGCAAATAAGAACAGAAATGGAAAAAAATCAATATAATGTGTGGTCCCTGCAGTCAGCAAAATACCAGTAGGTCAAAACACTAAAGTTATACATGCTTTATAAAAAAAAAAAGTCCAGGCGGAATCTAACTGTGCCAAATTGTGCCAAATTAAAAAAATACTTTTTTTTAATTTTTTTTTTTTTACAGAAGTTAAGTATTTTAGTAATATAACATATCGGGTCACACAATTGTATTCCCTGTCTAAAAATGAACACCTTTTTTTCAAAAACATTACACAATAGTATTTATTTGTCACTGAACAAAATATGTACAGCAAATTATGACAAATTGACATATTGTGGCTAGCTGTTTGAGCTAGGATCTGTTGATTTGAAATTGGAGGGGATGAATTTGTTGCTGAGAGTCCACTGCACACGGAGAGGTGAAAAACATGACTGACAGTTTTTTTTGAAGGTGCACATAATATAAGTTTGTCTTCTTTGTGCTCCTTTTCAATTGTCTGAGGAGTGTTCTTATCAGCATTATTTATTTTTTGTAAAAATGAAAGAATATGCAGAACAATTGAAATAAATAAACAATGAAATGAAAGAATAGAATCTTACCAAAGCCGCGGGGGTCTGAATTTCCATTGTGATACGTTGTAGTCTCATCTGTTTCCGAACCCCAATTACTAATAAAAGAATAGAGCAGGAAAGCAGAATATTAATAAATACACAAATTCTATAACAACAACGATTTCAAAAAGTTAGCTCTTACTGTGTGAGCTCAATAGTAGCTCTTCTGGAAAACGTCCAGCATGTTCGGTCTTTCACATCTGTAGGAATCTCCTTTGGATCCTCATAACCCAGAAAGAATAGAGAGAAGCGCATGGAGGGGAAGTCAAACTTTTGCAGGAGCCTGAAACATTTGGCACGTCAGAGAGAAACTTTATTTTAAGCAGGTTCACAAGAAGGTCTCAGTTTGAGGAGTATAAGCGAAGCAATTACTACATGTGCTCATATGGCATTCTGAAAACACACTCACGTCATGCCAAGGATTCTGGTGTAGAAATCCAAAGACTTGACCGGATCTTTAACTCGCAGCATGGTCTGCTGCATCATGAAATCCTAAGGTGGAAACAAAAATATGTCATTTTATTGTGTTGCATCTGATGGAGACATTAAAGGCGCATTATGCAACTTTTTATGTGGAAAAAAAAAGTTGATATTTGTGTGTATTTGACCTTGTAATGACCCAGCGACTGTGTGAGTGGTTTAGCATGGAGCCTTTACTTCTGATCACAGTGGTCAAGATTTTCACTGCTGACGGACCCTCTCACCTGAAAATCTACAAAACTACTGATCCTGGAGTGTCATAGAGCCCATGATCAAAAGTAAAGGTGCCATGCGGACCACTCATACAGCCACTGGGTCAAAGGCCAAGGTCAAATACACACAAATATCAACTTCTTCCCCCCCATAAAAAGTTGCATAATGCACAGAAACGGAGGCAGGAGGCAATTACAATCTATTCCTCTATGTATCCAAGAGGTATAGACAAAGTTAAATGTGTGAGAAAAGTTTAAAGGCGGTGGTGCATCCTTACAGTTAGAACTTAAGAAGCAGGACCAAACGGAGTAACTAAAACATTTACTCAAGAGAGTAACTTTACTTTGAAATTATTTTACTCAAGAAGTCATGTAAAATAATTACAAGTAAGAGTAAAAAAGGACCTGGGGAAAATGGTACTTGAGTACTGACTGTGAGCTCTGAACTGTTTGAGTGTCAAAGTCTGATTTACGATTCAGTAGTGACATGAATTATGAGAAACTAAAAACGAAATCATTTTTTGTGTCAACATAATTAACGCTTTACAGATTAGGGTTGGGCCATATCGTATCAACATTAACATAAATGATATCGTGTCTACAGCGATATAAAAAAAACAGAAACCGCAGTGGGCTCAGAAATACATTAAGATTCATTTTCAAACAGTCTTGTTCACTGATGAGAGCCGTGTAACCTGTGGATGGAGTAGTGGATGGTTGTTGAATGGCCACAATGTCCCAACAAGGCTGTGACATCAGCAAGGAGGTGGCGGAGTCATGTTTTGGCCTGGAGTTATGGGGAGAGAGCTGGTCGGCCCCTTTAGGCTCCCTGAAGGTATGAAAATAACCTCTGAAACATATGTGGAGTTTCTGACTATCCACTTTCTTCCATGGTACAAAAAGTAGAGCCGCGCTTTCCCTAACAAAATCATCTTCATGCATGACAACGCACCATGTCCTGCTGTAAAGAATACCTCTGGCCCCCATGTGGCCTCCATCCTACCCTGATCTCAACCCTATTCCACAAATGACCATTTTCAGTTAATTACAAGCTTTAAAATGTATACGAGTTGCATAATTTGTAACAGTAGATTTTGAGTTTTTAATTGTATTTATCATTGGGAGGTTCTTTCAATCACATAGCCCAACATATATTGTCCTCTGATAGTTAAGACCATAAGAAAATTATGCTGACTGTCATTTGAGTTGACAATTTAGAAAATATGGAAAAAAATATAATTTGCATAGTTATGGTCTGCAACACGATATAATTAGTGTTAATCTCAGCTCCATCAGAGCAGCATTAACACTGACTGTGTCGGACACAGGGGCATGTGCTTAAAAAGTCAAATGAAATGAAGGATGTAAATTGCTTGAGTGGATCATAATTGTGAGGAAATGAGTGTAACTCTAAATATAAAAAGAGTGAAATATCTTTGCATTAATGTTCCCAATAGGCCTAAGGCTGGGACTTAGAAGTAATTTGTCCGTTGTCAAATATATCGTTATCATGATAGAGCAGGGGTGTCCAAACTTTTTTCATGGGGGGCCGCATATTGAAGTGTACACGGGGTGAAGGGCCATAGATCAGTGGTTAGTGCCGCAAAACCTTCGACTAGCAGAGGTTTAAATTGTGCCCCATACCTCCATTTAAGCTTAAAACCTTCATGCCAGCTCTGTCTCACAATAAAATGTTAGCTGTTTGGTTAGAATTGTATAGAATTATTACATTTCAAATAAAAAGGTCCATCTCTGGTGATGTGCACCGATACAGCAAGAGGCCGAGGGCCACCATAAATTGGTCTGAGGGCCGCATTTAGCCCCCGGGCCGCACTTTGGACACCCCTGTGATAGAGATATTAGGCCATATCGCCCAGCTCTACTACAGATACCCCATTATAATATTACTCAAGTGGAAGTAAATTGTACCATATGGTTAGTTTTAGCATATGGTCTCTAAGAAGTACAATTACCTCAAGAGGCTGAGGTGAAGTACATGCACTTGAGTAAATGTAACTGATTACTAGTACCCCCCCTGACCAGGTCCACATACTCAATGCTGAGCACCTGTGAGAGTTTCATAAGAGAAACACTCCCACACCGGCTGATGAAGAATAAAGTTAAGCAGAATGTGGAGCTTTTGAAGAGGGTTCGGCCCTGTCAAGACAAACGCGGTGCAGCGAGGCGGACACAGCTCACCCTGGGTTTGCTTCATGCAGTCTGACATAAAGAACTACCAATAAAAGGAGGATTGTAAAATAGAAAAAAACAAATGAAGAAGTCAAACAACTAAAGGAGGCGCTTGGCTATAACACAACTACAAACAAAAGCTTTCAGAACATGCGAGCTCGTGCATAATCCCCATCTCCTTCGCCTGAATAGCCGCGCCTAACTTTTCTCCTGGAAAGTTTACGCACAGACTTGTCTTACGCATATTTTGATAGTCCGGCGGCTCGTTTTTTTTTTTCCCGTCGTCAAACTGAAGATCTCGACCGAAAGCAAAAATGCAATGCACACACAGGAAAAGTTAGTGCAGGAAAAGCAGCTCACACCAGCCTGTCAAATACAGTTTTGTCTAAACGCGCTCAATGTGACAATTTCAGATATGGCATCGCCTGAACTCCTGAGTTTAAAATAGAATAAATACTAGAACCAATGTCTTTTGGCAGAAGTAGAACTGAAGGTTTGCTTTTTGCAGTCACTCAGACCTGACAGTGGGCTTGGCCTGTACAGGCAGCCGCGCGCGCTCCAAGTTAATCGGTGCCAAGTTAATGATCGAACAAGGCTCTTACCTTTGTTATGGCGTCCCCTTCTTTACAAGCCGCTGCTGCCGCCTCATCGGACAGGCCTTTGTCGGAGCTCATTTTGATCGAAGTGGTGTTGGTCGCAGTCGGCAGCAGTTTGGTTGAGCTCAGTAACAGTCAGGCTTGTCGTCGGCTGTGACAGTTTCAGCGAGAGCTTCTTCCGGTTCGGACTTTCACAATAAAAGCCCTTTTCCTCCCGTGCAGCGCGCGCACGCAGTGGTTTGATTTCGCTTAGGGCAAATAAGAATTAGGAGTTCAAGACACTCCTTATGCCAGTAAAATATGCTTAAAGCCTTGAGGACACAGAAAACCAGTACATAAAAAAAATTAAAAATCCAGATTTTATGGAAAGTATTTTATTAAGAAGCTTGAGTAATAGTTTTACCCTCAAGTAATTCATGACAAGATGTGAAATTATGAAGTGAAGAGTCAGTATACCAGCTTACTAAAACAACAACCCCTTTAATTCCTGAGTTCATGAGACTGAAGGAGACAAGGTTGGAGACGTTCCACTTTGCACCTACTTTTCCTGTAATCTGATGATGATAGCATGATAAGGCCAACTTATACAAATAAGTGCTGCGTTTAATTTTCCACTAATATTCTTCTCAGCTTTCTCTGAACTTCTGTCAAAACAATATTAAATGACAAAAACAAAATTGTAATGTAGACATTTGGAATTACTCAGTGGTAAATGCAAAGGGCAATGTGGTATTAAATAACTAAATATTACATGACACTGTCCCCATCACCATCAGAATTCTCACAGAAACAACAACAGCATGAGAAGAGGTAAGTACAGAGTTGGGGGAAAAAAAGCCCTTGTAGCAGCAGGATCTTTAGTAGCTGCGTCCAAACAGGGTGTAGTACTTGGCAGGCTCTTTGCCGCTGACACACATTTGACCAGGCTGCAGGGTCTTCAGGGGCGAAAAGGGGATGCACAGACTTTTAGCTCCCATAGATGGAGCTCCAGGCTCAAGATCCTGGTCCCTGTGGAACAACACAAATTATTGATTACATCACAACTAAAATCTAAAAGCATTCTCAACATGTGTCCGACGTACTTGGCAGTGGTTTTCTTGATCCAGTCTTCACATTCGATTCCTCCACAGAAAGGAATTTGGACAATCTATGAAGAAAATGTAAATAATGAGCAGGCATGTGAGCGGCTATGTGCAATACAAAGGTAAATATGGCAGGGCTACTCACCTTTCCTTGGTCCAACTCTTTCTGAAACTCTTCCATTGTGTCTACAGCCAACATGTGACTGGTCATGTCATCGGATGCTCTGGGGAAAAGAAAAGGGCCCTCATTAATGAAACAGTTTTAGCATCTGCATTGAAATAGTCTGTAAATCAAACGACTGATTTAAAAAAGAACCAACTACCAATTTTACTAATAACAAGAAAAATACCCCCCATCAACACCGGAACCATCTCTTACTTCTTAAACAGGTAGCTCTGAATCTCCTCCAAAAGAGCGGGGATCTTCTTCTCCACCTCAGCATCAGGAACAGTCATCTTCTCACCAGTGTCTCTCCTCACAGCCACACACTGACGCTGCTGCATGTCTTTAGGACCAACTTCTAAACGGATCGGGACTCCCTGAAAACAAAGGAGGAGAGAGTGGTGAAACATGGCTCATTTATTTCAAGAATCGCCTATTTAAGAATAATGACCTTTAGTTCCCAGTGGTTGAATTTCCAGCCAGGGGAGTAGTTGTCTCGGAGGTCAGTCTTTACTCTGACACCAGCGTCCAGCAGCCTGCTCAGGTACTTAGAGCACTGTGCCATGAGCGCTTCCTTGTCTTGCTCTGGGAGAGAGGCAGTCACGCCACATGGGATGATGACAACCTATGGCAAATACACATTTCTACATGAACTCTGTACATGATCTTGTCTCTCAATATCTGGGCAGTACCGTTTACCTGTAGACACGCGACTCTTGGAGGCAGCACCAGCCCCATGTTGTCTCCGTGAACCATGGTCAAGACTCCAATGGTTCTGGTGGTGATGCCCCAGGAATTCTGGAAAGCCAGCTGCTTCTCACCTGGTTTTTTGGGGTCCTCAAACATGATCTCAAACATTTTAGCGAAGTTTTGACCAAGATGATGAGAAGTAGCACCCTGAAATAAAAGAAAATGCCATTACAAATACTTCTTACTTTGATGTAGCAAAAATAGCCTTCGGTTGGATTAAACAAAGCACCTGAATGGCCCGCCCGCTGGCAGAGATGAAAGCCTCCACAGTGGTAGTGTAATCTCCACCAGCAAACTTTTCCTTCTCCGTTTTTCTTCCTTTCACAACTGGAATGGCCATGAGCTCTTCATACACTCTAGCATACAGGTCCAGGATCTGCAGCACCTACAGACATAAAGAATTTTAACCATTAAACACATTTGAGCGATAACAGAAAGACACAATCAGGAGACTAGTCAGGTTTTACCTCTTCAGCTGCTTCCTCTTTGGTGGCAAAGGCAGTGTGACCCTCCTGCCACAAAAACTCTCTCGTCCTGAGGAAAGGCTGGGGGTGTTTGAACTCCCATCTCTAAGACAAAAACACAATGACATGGTTCCATTTGTCATGGCATATTATTCTGTGAAGGGCTTTGAATATAAAATACTGACCACAACATTACACCACTGATTGAGTTTGATTGGGAGGTCTCTGTGGGACTGGACCCATTTAGCATAGGCTGGATACATCACTGCAGGAAATGACAAACAGTCAGTTGACAATCCACCAGTGTGTGTATGGGTGCATTCGTTTGGCAGTGAGAGTATAGTACCTGTCTCGCTGGTGGGCCTGACTGCAATGGGCTCAGCCAACTCAGTCTTTCCTGACCTCGTCACCCAGGCAACCTGAGAAGAACAACAATTGCTCAAAATAAAAATACAAACATGTTTTAGTGCTTTCAATATGGGCACTGTACCTCTGGAGCAAAGTCCTCAATGTGGGTCTTTTCCTTCTCGAGGGCAGCTTGAGAGACAAACATGGGGAAATAACAATTTTCCACACCCAGTTTCTTAATCTCTCCGTCGAAGAAGTCTTTGATTGCCTCCCAGATGGCAAAAGACCATGGCCGGAGCACATAGCAGCCACTGACATCATAGTATTCAATCATCTCTGCTTTGGTGATAACCTGGTAAGGTACAATTTTATAAAAGTTAATTCCTACACATATTTTAACGTAACGTTAAAGTAAATGTATTTTTCAAGTGTAAACTATTTCATTTTTAACTGAAGTCCTCACCTGAGAATACCAGTCAGCCAAATTGTCCTCTTTCTTTGCTTCAAGACCCAACCTGCAATAAGATTTGGATACCAATGATAATCCTCTATTCACCACGAGTTAAAAACTTGGAACGATATAGCAATTTCACAAGCAAAACATCAGCACATCACTTGACATTTGACAAAAATAAACCACATGAAATCAACGGCACACAGTGATTATAAGTGAATCCATGACTCATGCAGTACAAGTTTCTGCCAAGTAATGAAGCCACACAATATTCACCCAAATGGTTAAATAGATAATCCTTATCAGTGCAATTTATCAGACAGACAATAGAAATGGTTCGATTTTCAACTTAAAGCATTTCTAGTAACTACCACTTCAGAGGAGCAGCCGTGCTGTCAAGCATTTGAGACATCACTACAACCCAGCAAACAAACTGGCAAGTCAGGCAAGTCACTCACCAACTCCTTTCATCGTCCTAAAAATCTTCAGTGTCCATCTTCACCGAGTAATGTCAGTTTACATTTTCAACAAACACAACTCAAATAACCAACTCAACTCAGCATTTTTAGGTCATAGCTTTTATTGTCATCTGACAACACCTGCTCCTAATGTATGTTTGTGCCACAGACGCATTAAAGAATTGCTCAATAAGGATTATCATTTAACCAAAATGCATTGCAGTGACCTTGAAAATAGCCTAACACATTTCCCTTGGTTTGTTGTTTTTTCCCTTGACATCAGGTTCTCACCTCGTCTGTTTCTTGGGCCCCTGGCCCTCTCCTCCTGCTCCCCCAGACGCCTCTTTGCCCTGGCCAGGTTTGTCTCCTTTACCCTTCTTTCCACCTCCAGCACCTCCCTGCTTCTCAGATTTGTTCTCCTTCTCTTTGCGGCTCTTGTTCTCACCACCAGAGGCACCTGCAGCAGCCATTGGTTTGTAATCTTGTCCTGTCAGCGTTTTGTACTTGCTTTTTAAGTCCAGCAGTGTCTTGACTGCCTCATCCACTTGCTCCTAAGGTAAGAAAAAGAACAACTGGCTTTCAGTTCCTGCTTTATGCCTCAATATGCTGCATTCTTCTAACGGAGGTATGGCCGCTTACCTTGGGCGCCTTTTCTGCTTTCAGTTTTCTTACCAACTCTCCCTGCTGTCCAACCTGAGCATGCATCTCGTCACCCTGTGAGGATGCAGCAGGCTGGGCTGGGGGCTGTGGCTGGGCTGGGCGCGCTGGGGCCTGTACTCCAGGTTTGTAATCTTGTCCAGTTTGTTGTTTGTACTCCGCCTTTAGAGCCAATAACTGTTTGACAGCAGCATCAACCTGATCCTGATAAAAGAAGCATTGTCTAATTAGAGCTGGTAAAAAAAAGCTGCTGTAATATAGTAGTTGTAAATTATTAACCTTAGGGGCTTTTTCAGTCTTCAGTTTCCTGACCACTTCTCCCTGCTCAGCAACCCTCTCATAGAGACCTGCGGTAGGCGGGGCAGAGGCGGGGGCGCTCTGAACAGGGGCGGAGCTTTTTTGTGCTGGGGCTGCCCCAAGTTTGTACTCCTCGCCGGTGACCTGTTTGTATTCAGCTTTAAGAGCAAGAAGCTGTTTCACCGCTGCATCAATCTGATCCTAAAACAAATACATTTAAAATAAGGCAACATTCAAAACTCATACATGATTTAAGGAAAAACTACATTTCCTACAAAGAAAAGAAAAAGCATGGCCACAAAAGGCTATAATCATTTTGGCTGAACATTTATCTTATTTGTGCAAGTGCAAAGCTGTTTCTCTTTGGGACATAGAGCTGTATCTACTGCAGAACAGAATACCTTAGGAACTTTCTCAGCCTTCAGTTTCCTGACAACCTCTCCCTGCTGTGCGACACGCTCATACAGGCCTGAAGAGCTTGAAGAGGAAGAAGACAGAGAGGGGGCAGGAGCAGAAGAGACGGGTGTAGCTGGGGCCATTCCTGGTTTGTAATCTTGACCAGTCAGCTTTTTAAACTCTGCCTTCAGAGCCAGCAGCTGCTTCACTGCAGCGTCAATCTGGTCCTGGTGCCATTGAAAAAGCAGTTCTTTAGTGGGAGGGGGCTGATGGGAAATTTTGCTGGCATGCCAATGACAATGGACAACGAGAAATGTTATGTGGGAAAATACTGGATGGGAATTGGTGAGATGGAAAACAAGGGAGAGAAAAGTCTAAAGAAATCATTAGTAAAGTGCTAATTAACGCAAGCATGGTTTTGGATGGATAGAATTGGTTTAGTAGTGAAAACGTAAATCTAATCCAACATAATGTAGTGTTTTACCTTAGGAGCCTTCTCTGCCTTGAGTTTCCTGACCAGCTCTCCTTGCTCAGAAACACGTGTGAATGGACAGGAGGATGCATCAGTCGGAGCAGTGGTTGGAGCAGGGGCGGGTGCAGGGGCGGCTGCAGGAGGACTCATGCCTGGTTTGTACTCCATGCCAGTCGCCTGTTTAAACTGTGCCTATAAAACAATAAACGCATGTATGCAACACTCAAACCAACAACCTTTAATTATTTTTTTTTCTAACATTTTGTTTTTGTACCTTGAGGGCCAAGAGCTGCTGAACTGCCTTGTCAACTTCTTCCTTAGGTGCCTTAGCAACCTTTAACTGGCGCACGGCATCACCCTGAGCCACAATGCTTGAGAACAGGCCACTGGCTGATGTTGGGGCTGGGGCTGGAGCTGGTGCTGCTGCTGCTGGGGACTGGGAAGCTGCCTTAGTCGTAGCGCGCTGAGAGCATTTACATAAAAAGTGCATGATATTGAAAGGCAAAGTAACAAATCATCTAAGGTCACAACATCACGAAATCACATAAATTCTTTAACCTCATGCGAGTGTTCTGTTTATAAAGCAGCCTTACTTACTGTATTGTTTTGAGGCTGGCTCTTGTTCTTATCTTTTGATCCCGCTGTTGGCATTTCTTTAGTGTGACCATCCGGAATGTAGAAGAGGACACAGGGGCTCTCCTTGCAGCTGTTCGGGCTATCAATAAACATTGTATTAGTGTCACAAATTTCGAGAGAATTAAGAAAAAACAAACACTGTCCTTTACCTGATTGGTTCATATGGCTGGTCACAAATGTAAAAGCCACGCCTCTGGAGCTGTATGAGGTCTCCTTTCTTTAGGCTCTTCAGACAGGGGTCTCCAAGCATTTTTTCCTCCAACTATGATATTAATCAGTCTTAGTACATTGCAATAAAAGTTAAAATTTAACATCATAGACCACATTTCCCTCGACAGACCTTGCTGTTCTTGTTGATGTAGTCTTTAAAGTCATCGTCTTTGCCCAGGACAGCTTTGGTGATTATAGGCTGATAGTTGACACAAATGGTGGGGAGCAGAGGTGCGGTGTTTGTGTCCGCCAGCCACGTGATCTTTGTCGTCTTCTTGTAGTCGGTGTTGTCCAAGTTGAGACGAGCCTCCATGGATACGACCTTCCCATCAGCGGCTCTGAGAGAGAAAAAAGATTTCAGACCCCGAAGACGGCATGGGGACACTAGGTTAAATGCTGTTCATTTCTTTCATACTTGTTAATCTTCGTGATGATGAGGTTGCCCCAGTTGATAAACGTGACCACCTCTCCCTCAGAAAACGTTTCGGCATCTGCTCCTTCAACCAACACCCGAGGCCCGTACCAAACGTCCTTCATCCCCACCTCAGTGTTCTGGAGAAACACACACAGAAAAAGGCAATAAGCTGCAAAACAAAAGCTACTCATTCAATTGTTTGTCCGACTGCTGACCTTGGGATGTTTTGCCACCTCCTTCTTCCCCTCTGTAGCTTCGGGGATTGACACAGGGACCACGTATGAGCTGGATAGGGCTGTGTACCTGGGAGCGACTGGATCAATTACCTAGCACGTACAATCACACAAGACAATTACAAGTCCGAACAAAAGCAGGCTTGAATATCCGCATGAACGTAAATATAACAAAAAGGGCAGAGAAAATTGATGAAGGCAATTCAAAAAGCTGCGACACATTTAAAAAGGGGTAAAAGAAAAGAACAGTCATGGCGTAAAAAGTGAAGACTTGAAACATCAACTATCGTCCAAAAGTTTGCCGACACATGTGATACCTGTGATAAACTGAAAGCTTATATTCTTCACAATTCAGTCATTTAAGTTCTGTTAACAAGCTGAATGAGCGCATACTATCAGCTTCATTACTTTATAATAATCATTCAGCAGCTCTAGTACTTCAAGATGATGCACTTCACACTTTGGGCATTTGTAAAATACTAAGTTGTTGTAAGAAATGCAGCAGTCTAGACATGGACAAAATCAAAATATATCAAAAACATTTATAACCACAACTGCTGTATAGTCAGTTCTCCAGACTATATTGCCTGTAACTTACAAAGTGGCTTTCAAGGATAATTTATGGCAGTCTGCTTGGCTCAAAAAGAAAACATCATCAACACAAAAACAAACCCATGTGATCAAACGAGAGACAGTGATGTGAGGAAGAACGCATAGGGAGACAGTGAGAGGGCAGACGTGGAGTACCTTCAGACAGCTAATTGGCAGCTTGGAAACAGAAGAGTGAGATGCCATTTAATGGAAGGAGAGAAGAACAGGGGAATAGGTGTGTTTCAAGAGAAGGGGCCTCTGAGGTTTAACTTGATCAAAAACAGTCCCCTGTGTTACCAGAAAGTGACCAAGGACTTAAAACTGTCTGAAGAAAATAGGATTCAGTTGGCCGACATGCATGTGAGATCAATGGCACAGGAAAGTTCAGTGATTTATTCTTTTTTTCTTTTCTTTTTTTTAAAGTTGAAATCAATGTCTCTTTGTGTTGTACAGATAAAGCAGCATATGCCAGCAAAAAAACAAAAAACAACAACATCATGAATGTGATGTCCATGCCGAATTGGATACCAAACTATGGATTTAAAAATAAATGTGATGGTAATGAGTGACATTTTTGTTATGGTCAAATGAAGGGAGAACAGCAATACAGATGAAGAAAGAAAGTTTAAAACAGCCAAGCAGAGCCATTCCAGTTGAAATAATGGACAATTCTAAAGTGGGGCACAAAAACGCTTGTACCTTTTTATTGAATGCCCAGATCTTATCCCATTCCATGTTCACCACCGACCTGGATCCGCCCTGTAAGGAATGAATAACGATAAAAATAAAATAAATGATTTATTGACCATGGACTATCATCAACTACAATTTTGTAAATTCCATACCTGAGCGGCTATAAACTGTTTCAGACCCTCCACCGTCATCCCTCTTCTAAGCACTCCTCTCACTGTGGGGAAGCGGGGGTCATCCCTGTGAAAAACAAAGGGGAAAGGTAGAACAGGATTAAGCACAGAAAAGAAACCCCCAGTGACATGAAAGTGTGAACACTCACCATCCGTCAACATATCCTTGGTCAACAAACCAGGTGAGTTTCCTCTTGGACAGCACAGTGTTGTTAAGGTTGAGACGCGCATACTCCCAGATGTAAGGCTTCCTAATGCCCAGAGCATTGATTAACCAGTAGTACTGATCATCGCGGTCATGGTACTCTGTGGTCCTCAGAGCGTGGGTCACTCCTTCCACACTGTCCACTATTGGGCAGGCAAAGTCGTACGTGGGGTATACTCTACAGAAATAGCAAAGTCAATGCCACATGTCCAATATTTTCTCAAAAAAAACAAAAAAAAACATGGATTACTTGTAGGTGCTTCCGGTGCGGGGGTGTGGCGTGTTCTTGCAGCGGTACAGTGTAGGGTCTCTCATGCAACCGTTGTTTGAGTTCATGTCCATCATGGCCCTCATGCAGCAGGTCTGCCCAAACTCTGTGCCTGCTTTCATCTCAGACCACATTTTCATGTTCTGTTCCAAAGCTGTGGACGACATAATGAGTATAACTCCATTAAATCTACATGTTTCAACTAAATGGCCCTAGTGTTGCCTTTGAGTGAACGCACAATTGTTGCGACATTTTGACTCTGTACGCTGTTCTCTCTCCTGTTTCATCTGCTCTGGAGGGGTGTCATCAATGTATGCTTTTCCCTCTGCAAGCAGCTTCTCTGCGTAGCGCATGATGGCAGGGAAATGGTCACTGGTGTAAGTAAATTGGTCTGGCTTGATCTGGAGCATGGCAACATCTTCCAGGATGACCTAAGACAGCATTTTAACATTTCACCCCTTTGTTTTTGTTTTACGACAACAAAAGGGTAGAGCAAATGTTCCAACCTTCTCAAAGTCTTCCTTTTCCTTCTCAGGATTAGTATCATCAAACCGCATGATCAGCTTGCCTTTGAAAGACAACTGGTAGTGCTGGTTGAGCAAAGCAGCCTTAGCATGGCCGATGTGCAGATATCTGCACATAGAAACAAGTACAAGCAAGTTACACAACAAAACTGCTGTGATTGTGCTCATCTTAACAAATGTGGAACTTGTGTTAACAAAAGTGCCAAACTCCCACTGCGAGCCTTACCCACTGGCTTCAGGGGGGAAGCGAACCACAACTTTGCCCATTTCAGCCCCTGGCAATTCAACAAATTTTCCCACATCTTGTTTCTTATCCTTGTCCAGAGACTGCCACAAACAGATATTATGTACATATTTTTTTCATTAACTTATGTTTGTAAGAATGAAATACCTGCTTCCCCAACTAAAAACACTTACACTGGATCGAGGTTCTGGAGCTTTTTTTCCAGCATACTTGTTGCCCACAGATGAAAAAGGGACCTGAGAGTTCAGGAAGAAGAACCAGCGATTGATGTGGGGGAAAGATTTTCCATTGCTTGGCCATTCTCTATGACCTGCAACAAAAATATAACTCGTAAAGCTGCATTTCTCCACAAATAATATATTGTGCGATTTGTACACTAATAAGCAAGACGCCACTGACCTTTAAGGGCCGCCCAGACAGACAAGTCAGCCAGGGTGAGAGACTGTCCAACCAAGAAGGTTCGCAATGACAGGGCCTTGTCCAACTCACCAAGGGCCGCTGCTATTCCAGACTGACCGCAGAGACGGCGAGCACTGAACTCCAGCCAATGATCAATCTAAAGCAGAGTATTACATGAACATTACAATTCACAGTGTAGGCATCACTGAATCACTTACTTCAGTCTGCTCCATCATGTTAGCTCCATAGAGACCAAGTGCTGGAGCGACTCGAGCCAAGTAGCGACTTATAGAGTTGCCGTCGTTGAACTGGATGGCACTTAACAGTGACAAAAGGAAGTTAAGAACATTAAACTAAACTAAACTAAGAACTTGAATTATATTTACTGTACTGCCTATGACTCACTCTGATACATGAAGTTTGGTGTCTTTGCCTTCTTCCACTGACAGCTGGACAGTCCCCTTCACATGCTCTGCTGCCAGGAGAGCTCCTTTGGAAAAGAGAAAAGTGTCACACATAAATACACAGCTGAAGGGTAGGGGATCGACCAGTGTCTTTGCACTGGTGCATAAATCTACTTTGAGCTGTGTTCATGCATGGAAGGAACATCTCGGTCTGCCTGTCCAAGATAAGCAGACATCAAGAGTGAGTGCGGAAATAAATGTATGACGATCTAGACTTTTTCCAAAAATAGAAATGTGCCAATTCACTATTGTGTATTGGGTAAACATTCAAAAGATACATATACAGGATAAAATGTTTGCAAAATATTAACAATTATAGTCAATGTGTTTCGACAGAAATGACAGAACTTATTAAGAGGCTATTTTGGAACAAGTCCAAGCATCAACATTTGGTTTCAAGGCGCTTGCATCAGCCTGCTGTCCCAGTTCAACCACTGAGCTAACTGCTAGAACCGGATTGTCCACTTAGTTAACGAATAGACTAAAATAAATACTGACTGGACAAGACAATACATAAAAAATACAGGCATCAGAAAGTTAGTACTTTTAACTTTTGACCCCCTTTTAACCCATGATCATCACGGTCCCACACAGTCTTTAACGCGTAATAAAACCATTCGCCTTTATTTTCATTGCAAGTAACGTAACTTCATTTTTGGTCAATTTAATGCATGCGTTTGTGATTTTGGATCGTATTTTTCTTTGATATAAATAATGTCTTACAAACAAGGCGTAATATAATGTTTGGAGCCGCAGAGATCGTAATGACAGCGGTGCCACGAAGGCAGTCAGTCAGTCTGGAGGCTACAGCCGGTGTGCTAGTTAGCTTCATATTCGCACACTTAAACAAGTGTGTTATAGTGTTTTATGAACTAACATGCAGGCAGTATGTTAAATGGCGTGTTCAAAAAATTATACTAGCTTCAAATCAAATGTTAACCCAATATGGTAATGTCCGACATGTGATGAAGTTATTGTGGTTGACACACTGACTGATGCAGTGACGTGACACTCATGCTAACACTAGCAAGACGAGTGAAACCAACGGAAGAGGGGCATCTTACCTAACGGAGGGTTGCTCGGGTTGATAGTTAGACTCAACGCCATGACGTGATACTGTTTTCACAAGATTTAGGACGATGGCAAGCAAAAGTCGGCAACTAGACCAGACCAAACCCTCCTCACGCACACCCCACACACAAGGAGCGGACCCAACACAAGCAAAGAGCTCAACGTGCTCCTCCTGCCTTCTTCTAGTGACGTGGAAAACCGCAACTACGCCCCCTGCAGGTGAAGGGTGAACATTGATAAAGTACTGTAAAACAAGAAAATTATGTTACATTCATTTGGCAGAGAAGACAGCACTTACAAAAAAAAGGTTTTCAAATCCCTCCATTCTTTATTTATTATTCCCGTTAGTTTGTGAAAATATTCCCTTGCAGGTTTCATTCCTCCTCCGCAACACGTGGTGGCGGTAGTGCGTCGAATAGCTATGAGTCCCCCACCAAAAAAAACACACAAAAAAAAAACAAAACGAAGAAGACTGCACCTCGTTGCTTTTGCTTTGTGCACTTCCCTGCAGCTTTTCTACAACATTAGGTAATTCGCAGGTTTTTGCTTAATAAGAACTAGACTCGGTACACGTTGACAAAACCCACCTGCAAACAAACTTTATGCATGAACTTGCTAGATAATTTCATCCAGCGTAATAAGATGTTTTGACCCATATTTTATGATGCATTGATTTTAATTAGCTTACATGTTGGTCTAACAGTAACAACAACACTCAAGGCCGGGGCTTACAGGGGGGACTAAGCCAGGACAAAACCAGGACTAAGCCAGGTCTAAACCTGATCTAAACCAGGACTAAACCAGAACTCATTTTAATTGAGTTGACACTTGGAAAAAATATGTACCTATTGGTCTGTTAAAATGCATGAACATTAAAATGTGGGAGGAAGTCCCCACCAGTCTTGCAGTAGCAAAGGTTCTTCCACGAGGGCCATGGACTCAACAGTTTTTTGTTTTACAAATTTGACATTTTTTTAAAACTCGTACTATGTTTAAGAAGTTATTTCTGCATGTTAAAAAAAGAAAAAAATCATTCATTTATCCTTTCATTGTAGAGAGAGAGAGAGAAATCCGACAGACAGACATACAGTATATGTACAGATGTTGTTTATGCGCTATATAAATAAACATTGATTGATTATGGGGGCCCTGAAAAAACCTTAGCCCCGGGGCCCATTTTACTTAAATCCGGCCCTGACAACACTTGCACACAATTATATGTTTAAAAAAAATATATTAATATTTTAAGTCTTAAGTCAAATTTGTTAGATCGATTTTGTAAATCAAATCTATAGCACATTTAAAAACAACAGTACTGTTGTGCTGTTAGATTGTGATATGAAATAATTTTTTTGTGATCTGTATTTTATTAGGCATGTCCCAAGACAGTCAACATGGCAAGTGGTGCATCTCTAGTAGTGAAGATGAAGGTGAAAATCTCCCACCTTCTGGAACAACAGCAAAAAGTAACACCACGTTTATACAGTCTCCGTCACCTCCTAAGACGGAGGCAGTCTCTGTCAAGGCAGAAGTTAAACCTGAGCAATCTGACAGTTCCATATCCTCACTTTTGATTGGCTCGGAGGCTAGAAAGTCGGCTGCTTTAAACCAAGTGAACCCTGTGAAGTTTGAAACCAGTCCATCACTGGCTGGGAAGAGGAAGCAAGAGGTGCCAGAGGGTTCAGGGTGGGCTCTGTCAGACAGCGATGATGATGAAGATAATAAGCAGAAAGCGACTAATAATATCCCTAAGAAAGATCCTCCAAGTCCTAAAGCCAAGAAGCAGAAGGTAGCCAATGAGAGGCCACCCAGTCCCCATGGCCGAGTGTATTACATTGATGAGCCGGAGGACTTTTTTGAATCCAGTTTCCCTTGTCTAAATGATAAATATGGGTTCTATCTGAACAAAGTCACAGGCCTGGACAAGAAGTACAACAATGGTGCTCTACACATCAAAGGTGAGTCAATGTTATAATCTGAGCTTTTGTTGATAGATTACTGCGATATCCCTTATATTGCATAATGTGTTTCAGATATCCTTTCTCCATTGTTTGGAACATTGAAGGAATCTGTTCAGGTGATAGTTACAACTTTTTCTTTTCAATTTCTTTTTTCTTGATGTATTAATAATTCTTCATGTATTTGTAATGTCTTTTTCCCCCCTTAAAATTACAGTTCAACTACTGCTTTGATGTTGCTTGGATGGTTAAACAGTACCCAAAAGAGTTCAGGTAAGCTTTCTAAGAAGTAGTACCACAGGCAAAGCCCTACTACTACTGTACACTAGGAACTACTGTACACTAACTACTGTACACTAGGTTAAAACCAGGGATGAATCGAGCTTAAACCAGGGCTGAACAGGTCTAAAAAGGATAAATCCCTGACTAATATAGTTCTAAAGGACTCACCCAAAAGAGGACAATAAAAAAGCGTCTCAAAAGTACCCCTCTTGCAGCCCTCATGTTTCCAGTCGTACCTGTGCCACAGAGACATATTACTTGTTCAAATACCTGAATACTTTGCAAATTATAATTATTTGAACTTCAGACGTGTATTGTTTTAGGTACATGATCATGTGCTGCATGCTCTGTTTTATAGAGACTGCCCTGTTCTCATTGTCCACGGAGACAAAAGAGAGGCCAAAGCTCGACTTGTCCGTGACGCTCAACCCTATCCTCACGTTAAATTATGCCAGGTATAGCCTCACCTGCGCTGAAGATGCTTTTTAAAAATTGTCTCTTTTTTATTTCCCTAAAATCACTGCTATCATTTTCTTTACAGGCTAAATTAGATATTGCATTTGGAACTCACCACACGTAAGTCATGCTGCTGAGTGGCCTGTTTATTATCTGCGCTGCATTTGCTGTAAATAATGATTGTTAATAATAGACGGTGTTGATGTTGGACTTTATTTCTCACTTTACCCTATAGAAAGATGATGTTACTGTGGTATGAAGAAGGCTTCAGAGTAATAATCCTGACATCCAACCTGATTAGAGCGGACTGGTACCAGAAAACACAAGGGTGAGTTTTGCGTTTGTTTGTGTGTGTTTTTTTGTGTGTCTAGACAATGGCGTTGAAACCATGCATTTGCTGCTTTACACCAGGATGTGGATGAGTCCTCTCTTTCCACGGTTACCAGAGGGCAGCAGTGACACTGGGGAGTCACCCACCTTCTTCAAGAGGGATTTGCTTGAGTATCTTGGGTCATATAGAGCACCCGAGCTCGAAGATTGGATGCAGCGCATCAGAGAGCATGACCTTTCAGAGACCAGGTACACTTACTGAATTTAAAATACATGCATTTTGTTTTCTGATAGTACAAAAATGAAACGGGACTTTCTTTCAGAGTGTATTTGATTGGTTCAACTCCAGGACGATATGTGGGACCAGACATGGAGCGATGGGGACATCTTCGGCTAAGAAAGGTGAAAATTGTGTAAACTAGCATTTCATTTGGATTTTTTACAATGTAGATTTAATTCATATCTTAGAAACTACAGTTGAGCAAATAGTTCTGTTGTGATTTTCTTTTCAAGTAAATACACTCTCTGTCTGTTATCGTTTTGAAGCTTTTGTATGACCACACTGGGTCGTTTCCTGATGAAGAACAGTGGTCCGTGGTTGGTCAGTTTTCCAGCATTGGTTCCATGGGAATAGACAAAACCAAATGGTTGGCAGCAGAGTTTCAGCGCACTTTAACTACGCTGGCCAAGTCCCCTCGGCGCCCAGATCCGCCTGTTTATTTGGTATGTCTAATGTTGTATCAGCCAACTAAAAACTGAAAAACATTCTTACGCACCATTTTGCTGCAGTTGTATCCATCAGTCGAGGATGTACGGACAAGTTTAGAGGGATATCCAGGTAGGTTTCATGATAGATGTTGTGTCAGGATTTATACATGTTTATTAATGTATTATGTCCTTATCATATATTTGTTTAGCTGGAGGTTCACTTCCATACAGCATTCAGACCGCGCAGAAACAGTTATGGCTTCATTCTTATTTTCAGTACGTTTTTTAATTCTTCTATTTAGTTTCTCAAAAACAAACACATTTAAGTACTGATATCACGGATCTCTTTTCAGCCGCTGGAAGGCAGACACAACGGGGAGAACCCATGCCATGCCTCACATTAAGACATTCATGAGAGTCTCTCCAGATTTCACTGAACTTGCCTGGTATTGCATTACAAGGTATTCATTGCAAAAATGTCAATATAAAAAACAAATAATATTATGACTGGGATGTTACCAGTCTCCATGCGTTTACTCTTTATTTGACTCTGGATATTCTGTTTGTTAGTGCAAACCTGTCGAAAGCTGCGTGGGGGGCACTGGAGAAGAACAACACACAGATAATGATCCGCTCATATGAGCTTGGAGTTCTGTTCCTGCCTTCTGCTTACGTAAGTGAGAAGTTAGTGTTGGTATTTGTATCCCTTGGAATAAATCTGTGATATATTGATTACATACTACGCATAACCTCGATTTGTAAGAAATTGTATTGTCTTTTGTCAGAATATGAAGACGTTCCCTGTACAGAAAAATCCCTTTCCTGTTTCTTCACCCTCTGTGGGATTCCCTGTGCCTTTTGACCTTCCTCCAACAAGTTACACCTCTAAAGGTATCAGTCTACACCCAACACTGACCTCTAGTGGGGACATTCTAAAGTAATTAATACATACAAATACATGGTACAAAGAGAAATTCCTATAGAACTACATAAATACATTGTTCAGGTGTCCTTAAAAGGTGCTTAATTGTTTTTTATTTTCACAACAATCCTGTCTATAATATTTGAAAATGCACAATATTTCTATTGCAGAAACATTGTTTGATAAGAAGTTAAATGAATATAAGGTTAACTGTAAAACGTAAGCCCATCTGTTTTTGTTTTCAGATCAGCCGTGGATCTGGAACATACCTTACTCTCAGGCCCCGGACACGCATGGAAACGTCTGGGTCCCGTCTTAGTGCATTTATGATGACCTCTCACTGTTGCAGTTTCGACTTCTACATACCTGTAGATATTGTATTAGCTGCCTGTCTGTAAATAGACATATATAGTTTTTTTTTATTTTTTATACTGTGTTGCTAACATTTTGTAAAAAGAAAAAAAAAAGTGATACTTGAAATACTAAAAATGTCATTCTGCTACTGAAAGTTCAAGTCTTTATTTCATCTAAGAGTGTTTTATCCTTCATTATTGGCTCCATTATCCTAAATGTGAAGTGTGGACAATGACAGTTTCTCAGAAAAACACACACAAAAGTAATGACAAACCAAATATTTGCATCACTTATTATATTTTTCCTTAAAACTTGACATGGGGTCATTGGGTTTGCATTGCAAAGACAATGTGTCATGGAGACTTCTCTGTAATGTATATGAATGCAGTATGTGGAATGTGGTGAAGTCAACCCAGCCACAAACCATACCGACCAAATCCTGTACATTTTTTTTATTAGCATTTTTCTAGCATTGCTATTACAGGCACAGACGCGCTGCAGCGATATGCAGCTTTTGTGCATGCTTTTAGATAGGTTTTATATTCATAACAAAAGAAACTGCGATTCCCATCGGTCTTTGCGGTATTATATCATGGCGCCTGTCTGCCGGACAAAAGGCGAATGTGTCTGACGGAGGATTGAAACCCAATTAGAAACAGAGGAGACATTTTGGGGGAACTAACTGTGTCCGTCTGGCCGGGTGCCCCGACGAAGCGCATATATGATCCAAAAATAATCTCCAGGGGCCCTTTGACTGGAATAATCAGGTAAGTTTAGTCGATCGGATTCTGCTATAGCGATGTTTAGGCTTAATGTTGCCAGTTTCCTTTCCCCCGGTGTGGAGAACTGAGCCGAAAACTCCTCAAAAATGGGCTGTGCTCTGCCGCTGTAGTTGGCGTCTTGTGCACAGATTTCCTTCACGTATAGACAGCCTTTACCGAGACCTGAAGGGGCTTTTTGTGAGACGGGTATATTTGTACGAAATGTGTCAACAATTCATGCAAATGCCAAACTTTTCACGTGTGATCGGCGCTGTACATTTTATGAAAATTACAACCAGCTATATGTGATCATACGCGTATGACTGCATGTAGCATTTAGCTCGCCCGATAGCCTCTCCGAGTCTTCAAAGTGCACTTTACAGTATGTTGCAATGCCTTACTGTTGTGACATGTTATGGAAACGTATGTTGCTTATACACTTTGTGATGCACTGGATGTTGCAATTACTGATCCTTTAAGTTTTAAAACCACAATAAACTCTTAAAGCTGCCAGACTTTTATTATCATCACATTTTATATAAAATCTAAACCAGAAAGAAAGATAATTTAAACAAAACAAAAAAAATGGCTGCACAGTGGAGTGAATAGTGACTATAACAACAATGATAATAATAATGTTGATAAAGTCTAAAGTGCATGCAGTCTTCTAACAAACCTGCCCTCATAGGTGATTGTTTTGGGACTTTTCTGCAGGGGTCAGGTCAGGGGTCAAGTTCAGAGCTGCACCAGCACCACTGAGCCCTGAAGGTGTTAACTGTCTCACCCAGCAACACCTCCAGTGAGCAGGGCAGCCTGTGAGGACACATTCTGAAAGTTTCAATGCCAGCCAAGAGCCAACATGCTTAATCTGGAGTGAATCACCGCTATGCTGAAGTGACTTGAGCTTTTTTACGTTTTTAATGTTGTGCGGACACGCTTTGTTCTTTATTCGAGTTAATCCTAGGAGCATTTTTTCCCCCCAGCTATTGGCATTCGTATATGCACAATTATGTGGCAGCCGGGATTCTTGCCAACACTTAGGCTTCTGGTTTGGCTATTTTGTCCAGATTAAGTTGGGCTGCATGAATCGCAACCTGAAGAGTAACACGACAACAAACAACATTATTCAGCCAGTGTATTTGCTACTATGGGGTGTTGTGTTTAAAATAACCATGCACTTTGAGCCTCTGCAAACGTATTTGGCATGTGATTCTTGTTCATATTTCAGCGTGTTGAAAATGCCAAGGATCCTGGACCTATTACAAATATGCACAGTGACCTGATTCTTGGTTTCAGAGCATAAATCGCAAACAAAAATCGAAACCAAAAATTGCACAGCCCTTCTAGAAAGTATAAACTATGCTTTCAGTTCATGTGTGCTATAGCTTCCTGTTACTGTTCCTTTAACCTTAAGTTACAATGTTTAAGACACAAGCATGCCATTGTGTTGCGCCACTGCTGTGTATAATTGGTGATAAACTCAACATGAATAAACACAGCGAGCATAAAGTAGGAATTCTTGGAGTGCCCTATGAGTAAGGACATCAAAGTAATCCAAAAATAAAAAGCGCATAGTTAAAATGATCTTCTACGCCCTTATTTTAGCGGGACGATATTGATCTTATGTATCTGCATGACTCATCCTCTGCAGCACAGACACAAAGTATGGAGTTCAGCTGCCGGAGATGTAAATTTTTCTTGGCATTTTTCCCAAGATGCACATACACACACACACACACACACACACACACCCAGACTGTAGACTCCCTCCATTTTGCCGCCTGCTTCATATAAGTGTTGACATTAGCGTTGCAGTGTGCACATTTTATTGCTCTGCCAGCCTGCTTCTTTCCTGAGCTTCACACAAAACCGATGCATGGATTATTACATTATCTGCTTTTTAATATCATTATTCTTTCAAGGAAAAATGCATCACAAGATGTGTATTAAAATGCCAGCTGGATCAAAATTGAAAAATCCAAAGCACTGAAAAAAAGGCGTATGATTAAGGCATGCTGCACACGCGCACAGATAATAACACTATTTGGGTCGCCAACATTTCTATTATAATGAAAGCTTTATGTGGAGAAAGACGTGCTGCAGAACACCGTGCATGTTTTATATCTGCAGTAGGAATCTAAAGATGAGTCTGCTTTTTCTATATGTTTCTTTTCACCTAAATCTTCTTGGAATGTCAAACAGCAAAGTGAATGCGGCATTTCTGATGTTTTATTTCAATGCAGACTTTGATACATTACCTTTACTTTATATTCTTTAAACACAGAGATTTTATTTCTAGCGTTTGTGGCACAATATCACGTACATTTTGTGAGCTAAATCTAGAGTTTACTCAGACAACTTTACATTCCTATTAATTTATTCCAACATGATTAATTGCACTACTTCCCAGCATGAGACTTGCTCCTCGATTCCAAAATTTAAGTGATCTCTGTCAAATTGTGTAATGGGAAGCATCAATCTTTTGAATTCTTTCTTTTCATTTTCATTTCGGTTTTTTTTTTGGTTATCTGAAAATTTTAGTCATGGTTTTTGACATCATTAACAACTCTTTATACAGTATTAGGCCAATGTTTGTCAGAAAATATTTAGCTTTTTTAAACACAGATGAAATATTTCAGTTTAGTTTAGCTTAGTTTATTTATTTGTCTGAGCAGTAAACGTTCTGCTCAAAAGGCGTGGGCCAAAGCAAAAGCACCCCGATGTTCATATCACAATAGTACATGTTACATATTACAAGTACACAGTACAAGGAACCTACTGTGAATTAACAATGGCGTTCGAGAGGATAGATGAAGAATAAGCAGCAGTCTGGATGTCTTTATACAGGAGAAGTTTATTTACCATCGGTACGGGACCCGGAGACATGAACTTGAGACACCGTGCTTGTCCTACCATTCGAGTCTGTCTATGCTTCCACGGAAAAGGGGTAAATACCCTCTCAGAGCGTCATACAGATATGCAAGTAAACATTCAGTGGCTGAGAGTGGGCGCCTGAGCACCACAGTCAAGGCTAGGACAGAGATAGTACGACTGTACAGCCTGACCCAGTATGATAAATAGCGATTTAATGTTATCCTCTAACACCTACGAAAACAACAGTAGACGAAATCAACGTTTTGACATTAACAAATGCTGAGCTTTCTCCTGATCAGGCAAAACATTATGGCTATTAATTCCCTTTTGTTAGGAAATGCGCTGTAACACAATCATAACAAACACTGACACAATAAGAACATGAGCCTGCCTCTGCCATGTGTACACGTTCCCACTTATGGACAATTTTTGTTTTTAAAGATGAAAGACTATACATGAGCTAACGGGCTAGCGGTCATGTGACAGTGGTGACATGTGCCACTCTACAATATCCTCATGTGATGTGGTGTGTCCTGCAGGATGTTCCAGCAGTGTGAGGAGCCTCGGTTCACCATTGAGCAGATCGACTTGCTGCAGAGGCTGCGCCGGACGGGCATCAGCCAGGCCGAGGTACTGCACGCCCTGGACACTCTGGAGCACCTGGACCGTCAGCATGGACACAAGCCCCCCCACAAAGCCTCGTACCTGCCTCCGTCTACCCTGTCCGCCTCCTGCTCCATGTCCACCGCCACCCAGACCAGCTTCTCCAACAGCCGGGCCCTGCTGTCGCCCAACAACGCCTTCGAGACCACCTCACCTCCACTCCCGCAGCCCGTGGCATCGCCCGTCACCATGGCGGCGCACAACGGCCTCATAGCTGTGACCAACGGGAAGCTTTCTCCTCCGCGCTTCCCTCTCGGTGTGGTGAATGCCGGCGTGGTGCCCCCTGTCTTTGGGTTTGAAGTGAACGAGGAGGAGATGGATGTCGAGGAGAAAGTGGAGGATCTCATGAGGTAAGAGCAAGAGTATTAGATTGTGTTTTCTTTTGTATAATCTGGAGGTCAGATGCAGTGTTGACCAACTAAACAATGTCTGATGAAGAAATCATGCAATGGTTATGTGATTTGATTTGGACACTGGAAATGTATGGTAATAGATGGAAATGGCCGAAATTAGGGGTTTTCAAACACACAACCTCCCTTTAAATTAAAAACATCTTGCGACACCAAGCTTGTTGCCTCGTGACCTTCCTGCTGGGGGTCCCAATCCCATGTTGCGAACCTTTGTCCTGGATGACATTGTCAAGTCAAAAAGCAGAAACAAAATGTATGTAATTTGAAATTCAGTGCAATGTGATTTGAATCAATGTGACAATGGGACACTGGCTCCTCCTCGATTTTAGGAAAAGGCATTTATAAAATGTGAACAAAAGTATGTAGTATTAAGATGTTGCTTGTTTTGGTCTATATTCCATCACCGCTGGATTTGTACAGTGATTTAAAATCCGATATCCTAAAGTCTCAATTGAACTGGAAAGAACAGTATGGCATTTTCTCTCTGCTCTCCCTGAGGCAGTGGCAGCTTTCTTTCTGTGTGATTCTCAAAGCCTTTCATGTGTTCTTATCTTTTTTCAACATGTGATAAATAACCATGTATAGATCTATTGTAAATCGACATCCGTAAAAAATGTGCAATGAATGTGGAGAGAAAGATGCTTTTGCACCACAGGCAACATAACCGTGTGTATTGGAGAATGGAGCCTGAATCTTTCTCTGAATCTAAATATGATTATGGCATACATGGGCCGTGTGCAGTTTTTTTTTTTTTGCCCCTCATTTGTATTCAGTTGCCAGACGGCAGCAATCAAAGTAGCATTGATTTGAGAGTGTGTGAAGATGAAATCATACCAGACATAGAGCTGCATCTGACGCCTAACCGCATTCGTCTAATACTGTTCAGTCACGTGGAAAAAGCTGTGTTGTTTCTCATACGCACACGGATGTCAGATTGATGAATAATATTGTCTGTCTCTTGTCCAGAAGGGACAGCGCTGTGATCAAAGATGAGATTAAGTCGTTTTTGGCCAGCCGGCGGATCTCCCAGGCAGTGGTCGCTCAAGTCACTGGTGAGTTGTTTTTCCTGCATTAAGACATTCTGTGTAAAACAGTGATAGATATTGATCCTTTTATTTGCTGTTGCTCAGGGATCAGCCAGAGTCGGATCTCCCACTGGCTCCTGCAGCAGGGGTCGGACCTGAGCGAGCAGAAGAAAAGAGCCTTCTTCCGTTGGTACCAGCTGGAAAAGACCAACCCAGGTAACGTTAGCCCCCCTACAGTAAAATACAAGATTTAATTTAATGTATTTATTTGAGCAGATTGGTCATATTTTAAGATGATATAAGATATAACTTCATTAATCTCACAATGGAGAAATTGCGCGGGGCAGTAAACAGCATAAAAAGTCTCTAAAGTGCATATGACATGTTTTAATGCTTTTGAAAATATCACTTATTTCGAAGGACAACATCAAGTCCATTAGTTGCATAATTATCATTTTATTTCAGCTAAGCAGCAATTTTAATGAAGAAAAGTTATTTTTATTTGGATTTTTAAGCTGCTGACAGGAAGTGACATAGATCTGAAGTTCCATAGCAGTTTGATTCATTTCCCATTGGCTTAACATGGTTGGCACGGCAACAGTTCCAATGAGGAAGTGAAACTATAAATATCACAAAAAATGGCCAAAATAAAGAAAGCTGGGAACAATCTTTAGAATAATCTTAAAGGAACAGGCCACCGTTTTTCCATACTGAGATATGTTCTTACCTGAGCTTAGACAAGGTGATACGTACCCGTCTGGTGCCCGTGGAAGAGCTTGGTCGCTTCTAACTTCACCCCTGTTTGGAGCTATAGGAATACATTGGGAATGGCTAAATGCTAGCAACATCTTTGGTCTTTTTGCGTGACTGAGGGCACGCACAAAGACCAGAAAGATATGTATCAACTCGTCTAAGCTCAGGTAGGCAAATATCTGAGTATGTAAAAACAGTGGCCTGTTCTTTTTAAATATAATTGTGTTTACTATGTTTTAGCAAAAATTGTGTCTAATATGTCATTATGCACTTAAAAGGAATTGTACTGAAAGTTTCGGCCTTAAATATCATTAAAAAGCATTAAATTCGCATTCACATTGAAGGAACAGGCCACTGTTTTTCCATACTGAGATATGTTCTTACCTGAGCTTAGATGAGTTAATGCGTAACTGTCTGGTCTTTATGCGTGCGCTCAGTCACGCAAAAACACCAAAGATGTTGTTAGCATTTAGCCTCTCCTCCTCTCCTCTATGGATCCAAACAGAGGTGAAGTTAGAAGCGACCAAGCAAACATGTCGATTTTCTAAGCAGATAAAAAGGTGAACTATATTGTAATAAGACCTTAGGAGCATGTTGACCGCGCAGTCCGCGCAGTAATATCTTCACTTCTGTTTAACTATTTTTACTGTATAAGTATCAAAAATACAAAAATGATGAGAACACATTCAGCTGCAGGTTTGGATGAAATTGTACTCATAGTTTTCCATTGCAACCATTGCTTTTGAGTATCAAAATGTAGACTCTTTCAAATAAAATTGTATGTGTTTTACATTTGTGGGATTTAAAAAAATGTGTGGGTAAAATGGCATTAAAAAGCATTAAAATGGGCTTGCTGCTCCCTATAGAAACCCTGTGCTAAAGCAACAACTCAAAAGGAGTAAGTAAAGAGAAATGTGTGACGTGATCAAATCATAAAAGACGGTAAAGCTAGACCTCAAAACTAAACCTTTAATATAACTTACGGTGGAAATGAGGAGAATAAGATAATGCGTGAAAAATATTTGTTGAACCAGGATTTAATCTTGCATCATACTTACAGGAGACTTGATTTTGGATCGAAATGAGCAAATTACAAAGGCTGTAATTGTTTGATTAATGTAGTGTCTTCTGATAACAACTGTAGATTAAAAATGTATGTATGTGATTTTTGTTTGTTACAATAAACCAGCCTTATCATATTGTGGTATATACTGTTGTTCCTGAACAAGCTTAAACCGTGTGTTGAACCTTTATTTTAAAAAGTACCTTGCAAAATCTGTTTTCTCAATTGCAATACTTTAAAGAAAATTTAAAATTTGGTCAAAATAGTTTTTAACTTACGCCTAAAGATGAGGTTCACAAAAACTAAATATCCTCTATAGACACTCAAGTAACAGCTTGCTTTTGAGTCTCTTTGAGTTAAATGCTTTTATGTAGCATTTGTTAAAAAAAAAATAAGTTGTTGGTAAAAGTTGTTACAAGGATGTTAAGCTTTTTCTTTTCTTTTTTTTTTTTAAACTATCATGCACAGTAACCCATAATCCCAGTATAATTTTGGTATTGTGTTTTTGTCATGCTGTTATTAATCTGTAACTTTCCTACTACAGGTGCCACCTTGGCCATGAGAGCGGCCCCTTTGGCTTTGGACGACGTGATGGACTGGCACCAAGCCCCGCCCCCATTCGCCCCCACGCCCGGCGGCTTCCGGCTGCGCAGGGGCAGTCGCTTCACCTGGAGGAAGGAGTGTCTGGCCGTGATGGAGAGGTGAGCAGCGGATGGCGCTTAGAAAGACGTCAACAAAGGTGCATCAAGTCATTTGTGAACGTGTATTTTGACTTTGACTCGTTTTACAGTTACTTCGGAGATAACCAGTATCCCGATGAGGCCAAGAGAGAGGAGATTGCCACTGCGTGTAACGCTGTTATTCAGAGACCAGGTAAAGTGCATTGTGATGTTTTATGTAAATATGGGCTTGACTTTTTATTAATGGCTACTTGTGACGCATTTAGTCCACTAGCCACTTGGTTTAGTGAAATTTGCTACATAAGTTCCTATAATAAACCCACCAAGAATAGGTTGCGTTCATGATTTAGGATGTGATGATGTCATAGTGTCAGGTGGAGGGCAGCAGGCAAGACAACTCTATAGATACAGACGGCATCTCTGGAGTCGCCCATATATGGTCATGTTTGAAAACAGTTAAGGGGGAAAACAATTTGGAGAAAAATCTAAACTTTCTCTAATTATTCAAAAACTACTTTAACAAATGCTGAATTATGAATATAGTATTCTACTAAAGAAAGAAACAGACACATGGGGAGGAGCAAAGTGGTTCAACAGTCCATAAATACATAAATAACAGAGAATGCTAACTTGATGCTACATGTTAGCAACGGGCTAATGCTAACTGTTAGCTAGCACGAGCTACAACTGCTGTTTTTTCACTTCTACTGAACAATCTGCTGTGAGAAAATATCCATATGGGCCCGATTTACATTTGACTTTATTTATATGTGATGAATAAGTTTATATTCCACCAGAAAATGGCTAAAAAGAGTGACAAATTGTGTTTCTCTAAAGATTCTATTTTCCCCCTCGGTGAAGCCACGCCCCCTTCTATGACGAGATGCCGTCTGTATCTATCTCGTCATTGAAGGGGGCGTGGCTTTGCCGAGTGGGAAAATCTTAAAGAAACGCAATTTTCCACTCTTTTTAGCCAATTTATCGTGGAATATGAACTTATTTACCACACATAAATATATATATAAAGATATTTTCTCACAGCAGATTGTTCAGTGAAAAAACGGCAGTTGTAGCTAGCGCTAGCTAACTGTTAGCATTAGCCCGATGCTAACATGAAGCATCAAGTTAGCATTCTCCGTTTTTTATGTATTCATGGGCTGTTGAACCACTTTGCTCCTCTCCATGTCTCTTCTTTATTTAGTTGAAAACTATGTTAATAATTCATATACGTTTGTCAAACTAGTTTTTGAATAATTAAAGAAAGTTTAGATTTTTCTCCAAATTGTTTTCCCTCTTAACTGTTTTCAAACATGACCACGTATGGGTGATTCCAGAGATGCCGTCTGTACGATTTGGGAGAAATTCAGTTTTTGTAAGAAATCTTCAAAATGAAAATGAACAAAGGATTTTCCTCATCAGTATTTGATTGGATTCACAAACCAGACCATATTATTTTTAGGTCTGAAAGTCCTTCCTATTATTAAAGCAGTACTAAGTAACTCTTCCCCCTAGAGGCCATAAGTGCAACTGCAGGTGTAGTAGCAAGTTACGATTTTTTAACTTATTAATTGTCTTGGAGAGTAGACAGGAAAGGTGAAGGGAGAGAGGGTTACTGTGCATCCAATTATACAATGGAAATATAAATACTGTTTAAAGTGACGTTAGCCCGCAGTTAGCTTTGCACGTTAGCTTGTTAGCTTCTTCTTCGTGATTTCATTAGTGTGTATTGCTTGCTCCGCACCGGTGGCAGTCAAGTTGCAAACATGGTTTTCTGGCCAGAGACACCAGACACTTGTATTACCCCCACAGGGACTATGAAAAGGATTTATTAAGGTAAACAAGTTACTTAGTACTGCTTTAATTAGACATTAGTTTATATGTGCTGTTGGAGGAGGCAATGAACTTTGAGAGAGTTTTTTGTTTCATGTGGACTCTCCCAGTAATGACTGAGATATTCACCAAAAACGGAGACAAAAAAAATCTGCAGTTCGCCCGTTACCACAGTTACCATAGTTACCATAGTTACCGCCAGTTGCCCTCCAGCTCAATGTTAAACTATAGATTTGTTTTAGATTGTTGTGATGTCACATGAATTTAGGCTGAATCAGGTCTGTCCATGTGATTAAATTGAATCTAAATTGAATATGCCGTTGAAAATGTGTGTTCCAGGGAAAAAGCTGTCTGATTTGGAGAGGGTCACATCTTTGAAGGTGTACAACTGGTTTGCCAATCGCCGCAAAGACTTGAAGAGGCGAGCTAACATTGGTAATATCCTCAATATCAGTTTGTGTGTCCTTGTGTGTTAAAGCAACATGCTGCCCAAAGATGCTTTCCCCATTTGCCTTCAGTTAGTTTGTGTTACTGTGTAAGTCGATACGCTATGGTTATCTGTGTGTTTTTGAAGAAGCATCCATCCTGGAGAGTCATGGCATTGATGTTCAGAGTCCAGGAGGCCAGTCTAACAGCGACGAAGTGGACGGCAATGACTTCCCAGACCAGGTAAAAGTTTAACTACTTTCTAAACATTGAACTTGGATTGCTCTAACGTAGTTATCCAACATATGCGTTTTGACATAGTTGGCCATTCTGGACTATGCCTGGTTGCAACGGATATACTGCTATGGAACTTCTGGTTGATTTTTGTGATGCTGTGTCTTGCTGCAGGTTTGTGAAGTCCCTCTCTTTGACAAAAGGGCCTCAGGACGGCCCTTCCTGTATGGCCGAGCTGACCTGTCCTCCCCAACACAGGTGCAGGGTTATTTCATGCGGCTCCTTCAGGACAAGTGAAACATGTGTTTAACATCTGCTCTCCTGTAGGTGCCCACTTTGCTCCCCACTTGGTTCTCGGCTCTGAGCAGGGGGGGCCTCTCTGGGCATCGCACTTCTCTGATTGGCCGCTCTTTGCTGTCAGGGCTGGCCTCTCACGCTGAAGGGGGCCGGTTGTCTGGAGTGCCCTGGTCCCCTCCGTCCCCTTCTCTGCAGGATGAAGCCACCATTCACACTGTGTTAACGGAGGGTCAGGAGCCAGTCAGCCTGGAGAAGGCCAATGACGATCAAGGATCAGCTGCTGCACTGGCCAATCAGAACAGCCAGGAGGACGACGTCAAGCCAGAAGGTTTGGAGGATGACTGAGCAGTCGGTGCAGATCATGTGCTATTATGCAAGCAGATTTTATAGGAATGTATTCAGTGACAAAATGACCAAAAGTGGTGTAAACTTTAACCCTGAAATACCTCCCAACCCTACCTCCAACCACAAACCTGCTCCGCTACGCTCCTATAGATATCTTATCTTCTGTCATAAGTACAAAGCTAACTGTTCTCCCTTAACAGACTTAACCAGGACATGATGCGTGTGCATCTACAGACCAGGACAACACTGTAATTCCTCAGTTCAGGGTCCTTCACTGCTACCACAACACAACGAAACCGCCTCAAACTTTCAGTTGTTATGCGTAGACAATGGCTTTTAAGATTATGTTGCACATTTCTTCATAGTCTAATATATTTCAGACTTCAATTTAAAGTTCAGCAAAATAAGCTTAGTTTTCCTACAAACAGAAAAACTTATGTTGATATTGTGACTCTCTCTCCTCTTTGGCAATGAAATGTAATAAGCTTAATAACTGATATCCATGTATTCATAATACTAAGCTGTCAAAGGTAGCTGAACTGTCGGCAGATATGTATAAACTGTTAACTCCTGGTGTTTTGGCAAAGCAGCTGGCCCGTGCAGTGGCCAGTGTGCTGCTGAATACTGCCATTGTGAACACATATTTGTATGCAGTACTACTGTCTTTAGTGTATGCATATATCCACATACCAATGCAGTACATGAGATGATCTGTGAGGTATACACTTTACATGTTTAAGTATAGAGATAATGCGGTTAACTCAGTCCGTGTGGCTTGTTGCTAAAATGCAACGATCCATTAGCCAAAGTATTAAGAATGAGATTTTTTTTTGAGTGCAAGCATTATGTATTAGAAATATACTCAGACGCATCAAATGTGTCTCTATGCTTTATTTGTGTTCCAAACACATTTTTATTTCTTTGAATATTGAATGACACTACCATAGACTGACTCTGCTCTGGTGGGAGTGTGTTGACTAGATTCTAAATACAGCCATTGTGGAAGTCCTGCCATTTCACGTTCCTTCCACAAAAGTATTGTAATTATGATTTTGACTGATTGAGGAATGTTATTGATCACCTTTGAACAATTTCATGCAAAATTGAGAGTTTAAAGCAGATTTGATGTAAACCAATATCTGATTTTGCCAATAGGTGCCAAATCTGTTAAAAAGATCATTTGGTTTAGCTCTCTGAAGAGGAAGATGAACATCGGTAGTGGTATTAGTGATGCAGCTCACCAGGGTGCTTCCTCTGCATGACGTGTAAACCAGAGTTTGTGTAGTACAGTCAGTTATTTGTGTTTTAGGTTTGAGTTTCATTTATCAAATTATATCATTGCTATAATCACTTTCTGATTTACTAGTGAACAATACAAAAGTCAGTTTTACCTGGCTTATATATCATGTATATAAAATGTTTTATTGTTCAGCACATAAGATGTACTGTATGTCTTTGAGTTGAAGTGCCTTCATATTTACTGCTTGCCATCAGACAATTCACATAACCAAGGACTTCTGCAATAGCTGTGTACAGTTTGAACCTTGTTTCCAAGACGCAACAGTTTTATTTTCGTCAAATATTTGGATGCTTTACGGCTTAACTACTAGTTCACATTCAAAACAAATACCTCACCTCTCCTCCGCTGTAAGCTATATCAGGGTTCTCTGCAGCTGCTCAAATGTGAAGCCACTCTGTAAACCTGTTTCAACTATCTGTGCCCTGAAAGGGAATTCGGACAGAGTAAACAATAATAAAAAGGGACGACCCTCCAAAACACAATTCTAAATCGTATTTAATCCCAATCCTCATTTTGAATGAAAAAGCGTGATGTACGGCAGCTGAGCTGCTCTGAGCGTTACTGCGTTAAGAAGGCACTGCTACAGTGTTTCTCTTTTCATTAGATTCAGAATGAGGTTAAAAACCTTTTTCATTTTAATCTGCTTAGCAGAAGCCTTCAGAAGGTAGTAGCCAAATCAAATTTGTGACATTAAAGTCTTTTTTAAAGCCCAATATTTATAAGCTAAATACATGTTAGAAAAAAACTTGCATCTAAAATGTTTCTTCCTCCTTTCTATTAATATCATTGAAAGCTTCCATTGTACATTGTACTTACCACTGCGCCATCGTGCACTTTGTGTTCTGTTTGTGGGCCCATTCTGTCCATAACGTCCTAATGCAGTTTCGCCCTCTGCCTCCTCCTGTGCTTCATTTTCTGTACATGACCATCCTCACAGCTGCTCCTCAGGGGGCCTCGCTCGTCTCTTCCATATCATGAGACTGTGAGCTGTTATCATGTAGGTGTACAGCTGTGGAGGAGGCAGAGGCCACTGAACCAGTGAGGTCTCACTCCACTTTATCTTAGGTGCAAAGATAGGACTTTCTCACTTACTGAATATGTACATATATCAGTCTGGTCAGGAGTTATCTGTAATGTAGATACAACAGTGCTTCTCCAAGGGTTTTTTTGTTTGATTTGGGCAATAACCTTTTCAATAATATTTCAAATTCAGGATGTTATCTTCTTTTATTGAGTTTATATGCTTTTGTTTTAGACATTCAAGATTTAGTGCCTTTTTTGGACAGTAGACTGTTCAGTAATCGGTATGTGGACTTTCTACATGTGCTTTTTGTTACTTTTCATCTGTTTGATAAACTGTTATTTTTAAGGTGCATTTTTATTGATAATTCTATATACAAGGGAATAAAACTGATCTGACCTGAGTATCTGACTCCTTGTCTCTTTGATGTTTGCAGATTCTAGTTGTCACATGACACGAATGAAGAAAGAAAACTTAGATATAGGAGTTTTTATTTCCCTCTCGGACTGTTCAGATCATAAAAAATGAAAAAGTACTAAATGTATAATACATGTCTTTGGATTGCAGCACAATATATTTTTTATGTAACCCAAACTTGTGCCCAGATTTGTTTGTGTGTCTTTTTATGCACATAGACAAAAATGAATGACCATGAATAACACTGAATGATTAGGCAGGGAGTGGTGTAAATACATGTACTGTAATTTAGATTAGATTAGTTTTTGCACAATTTAAACATCAGAAAGCACCAATTCTTTTCCCGGTAAAAGAGGAAGAGGTAGAACAAACTCTGCTACTACTGCAGGAGCTACAATGTAATTCGCTTCATAATCCTGAATCTGTCACAGGTGCTGAAGGATGACGACATGTTGGGATGAATTAAGAATTTTAACATCTGCTGTATGACGGGAGTCCTCCTCGAAGGCCCATCACCCTGTTTCTTTGTAGAAGTGGAATGAAATCTGCTTTGTTCTTCGCTAAACTTGTAAAAGCAGACATTTGTGAAAAGGCCTCTGTGCCTCTTTAATGTTTTTATCAATGAAATAGAGGAGCTGCTGAAAGTTACTCCACTTTGCTCCCTGAAAGTTGTGAAACGTGCTTGTTGCAGTGATTAAAATGGGATGTTAGCAAAGTAAGGAATGAGTTGGGAGTTTAGACGCTCCCTGTTGACTCTTAACCCCCAGATGTAGCGAGTAGCAGGGGCGGATCAAGAGGGGTGGCAGTAAAGGTCTTGCCACCCCATTGACGTCATGTGATGTCTCACGTTCTAGAAGCCACTTGGTGCTTACAGAGGCTCACTCTCACTACTTTTTTGACGGGACAAAGACTTATAACAACTCTAGAGCAAAATAAGGAGCCAGGTGCCAACTCCTGTGGCTCCCAAGATTAGGATTTTTCTTTTTTTTACCTGAGAAGCCAATCCCCTACTTATATTATGGACAATGCTACTATTTGTATATAATTTTTGGGAGGCTCAGCCTGCACCTAAATGGAAAAATTGCCTTGTGATCAAGCAAAACTTGCGTACCCGGCTACAAATATTGTGTATAAAATCTGCTGCCACCGAAGTCCTTGGTAGTCATTATATATAAGATATCACAATTTACTATTTAATTGTTTTTTCCTCACATTTCCTGCCCATTTGCACACCCTGAGTGTTTCTAAGAGCTGAATGTAACAAGTACATTTCTCCATTGTGAGATCAATTGAGGCTATCTTATATCACCCCAGAAATGATCCCTGTCCCTGCTTGCCACCTTGTGACTTGTTTTTCTACATCCGCCCCTGCCGAGTAGGCTTACATTTTCTCCAGTTTGGCTAACCCGAACCCAACAAAATGAGACAAAGACAAGGACGAAAATGCAACACAAGAGAAAAACGTGACAAAAAGGCAATGAAAAAGTGTCAAAAATGTGACAAACGCAGTAAAAACGCAAAGAAAACAAAAGACAAGCAGCACAAGGATAATTGTCTGTTTAGATAAGTTTTGTAGCTGAACTGGAGAAAATACACTTTGTTATGATGGGGGTTAAGAGGTAAAAAAAAAAAAAAAAAAAAAAAAAAAAAATATATATATATATATATATATTTATATTTATATATCTATATATATATATATTTATATTTATATATCTATATATTATTTAGGCTTTTAAGAAGTCTGACCCCAGAATCCACCTCCAAGAGTAAGAGAGAAAATACAGTTAAATGAAGATCCTTGTAATGAAATGTTTCTCGGTTTCATGCCTAATGGATTATGTGCATCATAAAGACATTTGACTTTGATAACTCAGATTATTAATACGGTGCTGCAACTTTATCAAACATTGTATTGCACAAACAAAATACACTCATTGCACAGAATGTACAGCTGTTTCACTGAACGTTACATTGACAGACCACATCTCAGACAGAAAACACTGTTCTTTTTTCTTTTAATAACAATGTATTTTGTTACATACACAACAGTTCCACAACTACCTTTTTAATTCCATCTGGAAAATTGTGCAAATGTATTGAAGCATGGATATGAGAAACGATGTGTGGAAGATACATGTTTTTCTTTTTTTTCTTTTTGAGGCACAAAACAAAAAGGTCAAGAAAGAAAAGTCCAGCAGCTACGGAAGCTGTTGGACTTTCATTATCCGTCTCGACAAAATTCAGAGCAAACAGAAAACGGTTGACATTCACCCGCCCCCCTCCAAAACACGCACACGAAAATATTGCTCCCTTCATTCAATACTTCAATTATGAACCACAAGACAAACTTCTCCGTTACCGATGCCTTCACTTCTACAACTCACAGTATCCGTCTTCTTTGATAAAAAATAACCATCTCCCAGAAATGATTCCAGCCTCATCATCTTCAAGGCTCACATGACAAAGTGCCTTCTCAATTTACTGCTTCATAAAAATAGTTGCTGCTAACTTTAGCTCAAAGGCGAAGGTCTGTGGCTAAAATACACTAAATTCCAATCTCGCATATTTACAGTAATAGATACGACTATGATTCATGATAATCCCAAAATGTAATTTACATGAAAATTTACAATAGCAGCAATTTTCTCAAATCATTTGTGCAACATTGATTAAATTAGCAATTTTCATGCAATAAAAGCATGTGTAAAAGCATTTACAAATAAATAGAAAGTCAGTCCTCTCCGACAAAGAGGACGTGTTAATAAAAGGAATGCAAAATATGCAATAATCATGAGTAGACAGAGTGTGCTTATGTGCGTGATGTACAGTATGATATACCGGCTCCCAAATGAGATCTCTGCGTCTTCATCCAACAGCTCTATATTGCATTGGTGTATTGCTTTGACAAACATGGCTAGGTTTGCTCTAAACAGCTGTGGCCTGTTCTACTCGATATGTCAGAAAATCCAAACGTTTTCAATCATTCCACCGAGGCCAAGGCTGCTGTTAAAGATTGAAGTCCCAATTCAAAACATCCCATAGTTTGCAAAAGCACCCATTGATATTAGCTCGTTTTCCCAGATGTGTCAAGAATAAAAGTCACGATGAACATGGCAAATGCATAGATGAAAGATGAAAGATGAAGGCTTCTATTATTGTGAAATTCCTCCCGGAAACTCTACGCGCCACTTCTTCCCTGCTTTCCTCATCACATACTTCTTTCCCTCGGCAGCACCTCCCCAGAGTCCTTCAGTCCACACGACGCCACCTGGTGACCAGATGCCACCAGAATCCCCCTCTGGATCTAGGGATTTGGATTTCAACCATTTTTTCATTTCATCTCAATGCTGGCAGCTTCAAATACACTTCCTTCCCCACAGTTCAGTGCAGAGTTAAAACCGTGCAATAACATCTTAAAGCCTCCTCAAACAGATTGAGAACTTTCATAGTGGCTTTGTCCAATGACGATGCTGACGTTTGTACATTAATGACTTACAAACTGTACATCTTTTACAGTCACTTAACCAACTCTTCCGCGTTCCCCCTCTCCTCTGCAGTCGCTGAGATCGCCTTACGCTTTGCACAAGCCATCGGTTGCGTTCAACAATTTTACAATGACCTCATCTTTTATGAGGGGCTGGGCTGGAAGTCCTTTCAATGGGCAAACATCAAGTTCATGTTTTTGGATATTGTAACCGCTTTCGGACACAGGCGTTGAACATTGTGTTTGTGTTTCATGTGGATTGGCCCAGTAATTACACAGATACAAGTCAAACCCAGTGGAAACATCACGGGAACGCAACCCATTCTCCAAAACACGGCGCAAGAATAGATCTTAAATAAACACAAAACGAACGCTATCTAGTCCATGGAAAAGGCACATTCTGGGACAAGCCAGAGTCCTAGAGGGAGAGAAGACTACGCCGCACCGCTCAGAAACAGAGAATTATGGGATATTGAGTTTGACAGGTATATTCCTGCTGTTAAAGAGGGCTAAGAAATGCAAACATGTCACTGTGAAAGCCAGCCGAGTGGTATTAAAAGCACTTCAAAAATACATCAAGAATTACTCTTTACATTCATAGACAAAAAAGTACAAATGACAAAGGGTCACGGCCAGAGTGGGGACGTAAGAGCACACTTCTTATACCAGACAACAAAAGATTAGTCAGACGATGGCCTAAAATACGGCAAACTGTCTAACCACTGAGAAAACATGTTGAACTTCCCACATCGGCTCTCCATATAATACCGAAGTCACGAACTGCGCCGCGTAACACAGCAACATGTTTGCATCTCAGTTTCTAGTCCATGAAACCTCTCTTAGCAGTCTTCCCACTGACTGTCTCCAATACGAAAAGCTCCAAAGTTAAAAACAAATATAATCTAAAAGGTTACACATTTGTACGGTCTTTCTCACGAAGACGTTTATTTTCATCCATGGACTGAACGGATGTTGGGGCTGTTGCATAGAAAGTGGAAGGAGGGTTTTGGGGAGTGGCCCTCTCCCTGGATCCTCCCTCGTGTCGGTCTCAGCTGGTCCAGGACTTGCGGTTCTCACCTCGGCGGCCGACCATAGCGTCTCCTCTGAGGACAGGGACGTGCGGCGATGGCCCAAAGTCTCCTGTGGATTTACTGGTCCTCTCGCGGCGGGACACACGGTCTGGGCGCACTAACACGCCGTAGCCGGCCTTACAGTGGAAGTAGCGGTGGCCTCCCACTGAACCGTCGTTCTTGCCTGTCGGAAAAAGAGGCAACTTTAGGCAAAGTTCCATATCCTCTGCACAACACACTGACATCCCTGATCTGAGCTGGACTAATGCTATAAAAGCAAGTGGACACTTTGAACTAAAAATATACTAATCCTTCTCATATAATTTTCTGGAATACATGGAATTCTTGTATTCAGCAATCCATATTTCAGTATTTACTCAAATGTTAATGCTCCTGGATGTGTTTAAAATTCACCGTGAACTGAATGTCGCTTTTACATAATACGGAAAAAGAAAATACAAATAATAAATAAGTAAGGATTAAACAGCGAGGAGCCGTGCATTATACGGTTTTAATGCACGACGCTGAGTCAAGAACACCACGGTCCCACAGACATTTTATTTATTCAAATGTTTACCGGTATTTCATTTACTAAACTCACAAAATATGCCAAACTACAGGGACTATTTTACATGGGTCTTAAGCCGGTCTTACACCGTCTGTCCAGGATGAGCCATTCTCTCGTTGCAGCTCGGAACTCTGTCAGGCTCAATAAAACACAACATCCCATTCAGCTCCTCCAACCTTAACTCCTAATGTCGTTGCTTTTGTAGTTCTTACGTGCTCTCCTCTTCTTCCCGTTCATCAAAAGTTTTGTTTTGGCCAAAAAAACTTTTCAATTCACAACACAATCCATCTTATTAGTTACTGTCAGTCAGTCATCGAGTCAGCTGACTTGTCACCTAACGTTAGCTACTTAAGCGTTTATCTGATTCAGCTATGTTATTGTGTTGCCATGGTGACGCCAGTGTACCGGACTACATATAGAAGATAATGCACACCTGTTATCTGAATTGTCACTGGCTGTGGTACAAGATATATTATTCTAGGTCTATGTAATCTTGCGTTCATGTTGTCCCTGTTTTAATGGCCTCAGATAATTTAGGTTTGTAGAAAAGTAACTTGCTATGCAGGATAAAACTTGATAGGAAAACTAAAATATTTGCTAAATTCTTCTGACTACTATTGCTATAGAGTTCGGGAATGTGACGTCATATCGCTAAGCATTATGGGATTAGCAGCAATTGTAAATGAATGGAGATTTTAAAAGTTAAAATACTGGAGTTATTGTTCACATGAAAACACTTGGACACCACAGTGAGTTAGATGTATTTACCAGCAGTAACTCAGCAGCTAACGGAGTTGTTCCACGGCTTTTTTCCACTTTTTATACTGTTTTTAGCTAATGTTAGTCTATGGAAATGTATGCTAACAGCTGCAAAGATGGCGGATCTCCATGGTAACTGTGGACTTTGCAAGTTATGTTTAAAAATCAAGATTCAGCGCTCACATTTTAAACATGTCCAGGAGCATTATTTTTTTGAGAGAAGACTTAAAAAGGAACTACTAAAGAAATACAAGCATCACATAGATTTCAGTACGTTTGAAAAGGTCGAAAAGTCACAACGTTCATGAAAGTAACCGATTTACTTACCTACAGGTGTGTCCAGCTCCACTCCCACCCAGACTCCTTCAGCGAACTGCGTGAGTCCCACGAAGCGCACGGTCCCCGCCTTATTGCTTCCTACTGTAACGTAAGCGCCCTCTGTCAGCCAATCGGGCAGCACGTCGTCATGGTTACGCTCGTCGTCTACGCAAACCTCCAGCCTCTCGAGGTTTTCAGACGAGGGGAGCTGCTTTAGCCTGGAGGAAGAGTTCTCTGTGGTTCCGTTCTTGTGATTGGCTGAACTATGGGGAGCGGGCGGGGCAATAACGGCCATCTTGGATCCGCACTGGGGAGGAGAGTTTATAACATCGCTCTGGTCAGTGTTTGGCGGCTGGGGAACCGCGGGTAACGTGGTCTCGGCAGCCGCGAGGGAGGAAGACGAGGAGGAAGGGTTGAGGACGTCGGACAGGGTTACCGTGGAAACGCTACTAGAGAAATAGCCGCTGGAGGATTGGCTCAAGGGGCTCAGGGGAGTGGTGTCATGCGGGTCATGCACAGGAAGAGGAGGGACGTCTGGGAAGTCGGCCCGCCTGTCTCTCTGACGAAGAATATTGGTCTACCGGAGACCAGCAGTAGCCGCAGGAACATGGGACCAGAGCGCATGCAGACAGACAAAACCAAAATGAGCAAGAGAAAAGGAACGCTGATTCATGAAGCCTAACATTAGAATTATAATGAACAACATTTTATTTTATATTATGCAAAACTATGACAGACTAGGTTTTCTATTGCGCTGAGAAAACAAAGCACTCTCACCACATCAACCTTGACTTGGCTCTCGTCAGGCCCAGCTGATGTGACGATACGAGGCATGTGCTGTGGAATAATGACAATATGTTATTACATTCATACTTCACAGAGGCCTTTGCTTTATCTGGTTTACAAGTAACTTTGTGGTTTAGCGGTGCTTGATAATAATTTTACATAAATAGAACTTAATGTAAAAAAAAAAAAAAAAGGGTTCTCGAGATCTGTAGCTCCCCCAAACCGTCCCACACATGTTTGATGATGCAAATTTTTCCTTTTTGGACTGAACATTTTTAAACCATTCAGGAGGGAACTACTCATTTCCATTATGTTGAAATATCATCCTAGCTACAAGGGCAGCAAAATCTGATATAACACTATTAGTGATGCACTACTTTCAAAACAAGACTTAAAATACTAAATAAGGACCAAAACAAGGTTAAAATAAAAGAATAATTGTCTTGTACACATTTTCTTCTAAATCGGACCAGTGTGTTTGACAGTTTCGACTTCTCACTTTCTGCAATCTTCCTCAGAGTTTGTTGCATGTTACTGTGACGTGTCTTGTCAGCTGATTTACACAGGTTTTGTGCTGTTGTCCTAGCGCCATCTGCTGTCCAACTTCTTCAGTACAGCGTCCCGGGTTTGTGAAAGCAAAAAGGCCCCCTCATCCCGGTTTACTGTCCCTGCTGTAAATCAGCTAACAGGACATGTCACAGTAACATCATGTGACTGCAGGAAGTGAGTCGAAACTGTCAGGTATGAAAAAAAAACCCACACTGGTCTGATTTATAAGAAGACGTCAACGCAAGACTAAAAAAAACTTTTTGGGAAGAAAAAATAATTGTGACAAAAGTGAACATTTTCTGGGATATGAATACTGCATTGTCAAATATTGCGATAACAATAATTATTGTATACTGCATGGTTCCATAGTTTCCCTAACCCAAGTAAAAGTATCCCTGATGTAAATTATAATGAAATATTCCAGTAAAAAAAAAACCAAAAAACAGGAAATCCAGCTGAATAAATGTGCGCCACACTTTGAACATCCCAACTTTGCTGACCTGCTGGTTTTGCGGAGACGGCCTCAGCTCCTTTTTGTCGTCACGTGCTGGAAATAGAGACTTGAGCAGTTTGGGCATCTGAGGAACCAGCGCCTTCACTGAAAGATAAGAGGCAGCAAGTCCTAAACGACCTGGAGGAGGGAGGAAGGAAGGAAGGGGGGAGACGAGGGGCGCAGAGTAAAAGGAGAAATGGAGAAAAAAAAAAGAAGTGGTGTGGGAGGAAGAGGAGGCATGAAAGATTAAGAGAGTTGAAAGCCAAATTCCCAACACAGTGACAGAGGCAGACACCAGCTGACAGGCAAAATGCAGATGACTAGCTGAATCAGTAGCGCTACTGCAACCAAAGCAAAAAAAAAAAATCATAAGTGGTACTTTAATTTTGCTCAATAATTGAGCAAAATCAATCGAAAGATGTGACACTGATTGATTACAAAAACACATTATGATCATCTTGGAAATACGAACAGAACAATGGATTATGTTAGGAAGAGGTGAGGAAAAAGATGAAGCAGCCAGTCTAAAAATAGAAGACTGAGAGATGCATTACACAGCAGTTCTGCGCTGAGCAAAAGATCCAGGCCAGAGATCGAATGTGATGGAAACAATGACACATGAGATGGTTGAAGGATTGCAGTACTTAAGCAGTATCCGTGGAAAGGGATGACTGAATGAGGCTAGCAGTGAAAGGAGAGCGGCTGTGGAGAAGTTTGATGAAAGATCATGAATTAGAGGAGAGGGGATGGCAAGTCAGGAGCTTTACCTTGCTCTTGTTCCTGGGTTTGGGGAGACGCGAAAGGAGCTGGTGATGGAGCGGGCGATGGAGAGTAGGTGGAAGGAGAAGACGCTGGGCGTGGGAGTGTGCGCTGGACGGGCATACAGATGTCCTGTTGACTTTCCCATCGCACCTGCAAAAGACAGGTCAGCAAGTCAGGCTTAAAGGTTAGGATATACTTATGCTATGGTTCCCTGCATTAAACGCCGCTGGAGCAACTGTAGGAGCAGGTTTTTTAGTGTTTTTAGTGAATACCCACAAGAATCCTACGTACACACGGGGAGAACATACAAACTCCACACAGAAAGACCACGTCTGGCCCAGGATTGAACCCGGAACCTTCTGTGAAGTACGAGCGCTAACTGCTGCGCCACCGTGCCGCCTAAATCTGAACTGTGTTATTAATCAAGAAAGAATCACCTTGTCATCCAGTAAGCAGCTTGTGGACAGGTCTTGCCTGCTTCCAGACAGCTAAAGACAAAAAAGAAAGCGATTGAAAAGATATGGAATATCAAATTTACATTCAATATGATTATGCAAAGTGCTTTACTCTGTTCACAGAAGGAGAACTTAAGCTTCGTCTGCTGCTTCTCCCTCTTGTAGTCAGTTGCTCTTTCACAGCTACTTCCTGCAAACGGAAAACACACATTAAACTTTTTATTTATTTTTTAATGATGTGCTTTTATTTAAAGAGAGCCAAACCTGTCTGAGTCTGTCCAAAGTGAGGATGTTTTCTAAACTAAGCACACTGCGCAGGTATTTCTCTATGGCAGCTTCTTCTTCTCCAGACTGGCTGTTGTGTGCATTAGCAGCGAGTCGGGCCAGCATTTCTCGGTCCTCAGTCCCAGGGGCATCCTAAAGAAACAAAGAGGTGAGAAATGAAAATCCTCCAAAAATGTTAATGGTTAAACACTGCAGACTGTTGGCCCACGGTAGACGTACCCCGGGAATGTTGGAGACCACCTCAAACGTGACCCCACAGCCGGGGATGGTGCTGCGCGTTGACATTCTCTTTAGGAAGTTGTGGGCAAAACCTTGGCGACCAGGGTTGACATTGACACAGATCCTCTTCCTGAGCACCAGCTGCATATCAGCGGGATGACTGAGCTGTACTACAACGCGAATGGTCAGGTAGACCCTCTGCTCAGGCCACGCTCCTCCACGGCTGAGCTGGGGACACTCATGCACAGTCGAGTCCCAGGACACCTCCGCTTTCACCTGAACAGTTTGATAAACAGAGGAATGAGAAACAACTTCTGTGGCTTTAAGGTCTTTAGCCTGCAACTCTCTAACCTCTCCATCATAGTGCTTCACAATCTGAAGGTCAAAGAAATCATCCTCATCCTCTCCGCTCAGAGAGGCGTCCCAGCCGCCAGTTTCAGGAACCTCAAACTGATCTTGAGAACTCAGGTCATCAGCTGAAAGAAGAGAATGTGATTAAATATCCTGTCAATCATTCGGTTGGAAAAAAGGTCATAGCTTATAATCATGAAATTAAAATAGTCAATTTCATGTGCAGTATAAGACAAACTTACGTCGGAGGTTTAGGAAAACAACAGGAATGTGCGTTTCCATTCCAGGAAGAGGAACCCTACAACACAAAGCACAATATGACCAACCTGAACATATTTCTATATTCAGAAATACATTTCATATCACAAATAGTTTATTTTCAGTTTAAAATACAAACTCATACCATTCAGCGGGTGCTCCAGGAATTCCACTACCAGCAGAGGGCACCATCACTGCATTTCTTTCCTCAGTCAGAGTCAAGCGCCACTCCAGCAGCTGTGCTTCCCTTTCCATGTCATCTTCCGTTTTTTCTGTGAGTAATACAAGCCCATTTAAAAGCACAGCACACAAACGTGTATGATTTATACAAAGCAATGGCATGCATTAGGAATGAGATTACAAAACTGTCAGCAGTACCTGATTTGCTGACCAGGTTCTGGAGATGTTGGTCAAGGTATTCCTGCCTTTTTGTTAGAGCAGCTAACCACTGTCGCCTCAATCGCTCAAGATCTCGTTCCTGTATAGAAAAACACTTAGTAAGCAAAGAGTAGTAACCAGTACTTCTACAAACATTTCAGAGGAGAAAGCTTCCATACCTGATAGCTGTCCATCTCATCTCCCTCTTGGTTGGCTGTAGCTGTTCTGATTTCTACACATCCCACGGACACAGCCAGAATAACCTCCGATATCAAAGGCATAGTGCCCGAGTCCTGGACTGAACGCACATCTACCTGCAACCGCCTTGACTGACCCTGAAAATAGGAATAAGAACATAACATTTACATTATTTTGATTTTAATTGCAGCTAAAAGTGTTATGATATAAGCACAACCTGGCGAAGCTGAAAGATTCCCCCTGTTCGGACGTCTCTCGCAGGAACAACCTCAACAGGAACAAACTCTCCATTTTCATTTATCTCCAAGATCTGAATCCACAGCTCCAGGCGACGAGTTACTTCACTCCATCTGCATACAAAGTGCACATTTTATTCAATAATGAGTTGTTTGTAAGATTTGTTTCTTTGTTTTCACAGAGGTACCTGTCACGTAAAGTGCGTGTTTTGGCCTGGATGATACTTAGGTCCCACAGCGCTGGGTTTCTGCCAGAGTCTGCCTGCCTGTGACCATAAACTTCAATGGCAACTGCCCCCTCAGTCAGATATTCAATAAAATCCTCAGTAACAGACACCGCATGCTCCTGTGGTGCCCAAATAACACATTTAGTTAGATCTTTACAGCTTATATGTTGATATACATATATTTGCTAATCTGTAGTTGCTTCACCTTGCAGCTGTCAAACACCACCATGCAGTGTGGATCCTTGCTACTTTGAGAAGAAGATGAATTATCTACTTCAGGAGCTACAATGAAGGGTTCGGCTTGGTCACAGAAGGAGTACTGACAGAAGACAAAGTTTGACAGATACTGAGGAAGACCAGTGGCCAGCAGGATCTTGATCTGCACAAAAATAAATGAATTAAATATACCACTGTGAAGAAAAGAACTGACACTAGTAAAAATTAAAGGAGAAAAAAGCTTCCTACCATACAGACTAATTTACGGTCTTGGATGTCAATGATTTCATTATCTTGGTTGTTGTCAGGGTCATCACCTCCTGCTATGCTGTCTTCAAGGCCACCTCCTACTCTCACCACCTCCACATGAAGACGTCCTGCCACCTTAAAACACAGTCAATCACATGGGTTTAGATACAAAGTGTCATGTAAACCAGACATTTGTAAAGTTAAAAGTTATATGTGACTGTCTACCTCTCCTTTCTGGTTGATTATGGGCACTGCATACTGCAGCTTTACGTCATAGAAAAGACAGGACAAAAATACATTGGCAACCCCAATCAGGCTATGGTTTTCTTGCTCATCGAAGAACGGGTCAGCTCGGCGAAAATATGTCCGCATGCCCTGTGCACATTTAAGAGATAATTACTAAAAATGGTAAAAATAGAACAATAGGGCCTCTATAGTCAACACAATATTTTGATAGATGTTAGCATCCAAGCTTATGATATTTTTTTACTAACTGGGTTGTCTTGATCTTGCTGTTGATACTCTTGCCACTCTTGGTACAGCTCCCTCATATCAACAAGACGATTCTCCATTTTTTCCAAACTCCAGATTTGTTTCCCCCGGGCCCTGCGTCGAACCTGAATAGCTGGTTCACTGAGCACAGCGTCTCTCTGCGGAAAAAAACAACCAATTTTTGAGATATTTCCTCTCAACAACAATAAGAGAAAAAAAGTCTGAACATAATCAGTGAATAGACCTTGCGGTTAGCATTGAGGTTGTCGGCTGGAATCTGTAAAGTGACCCTGAACTCCGTGTGTCTTTCCAGTTCATCGGAAATGTAACAGGCCTCTTGCACTAAAAGGTTTGCTCTCACAATCTGCTCTCTTAACCTCCGCAGACTCCTCACCAGCACTGCCTCCCTGCGGGAAAATGAAAGGCCATTTTATTAGTTGACATTCCAATATTTGGAAAAACTAATTCTGGAGTGTGAAGATTAATATTTTAAGATTAAGTGCACAGGTGGCATTTTCAAACATTTGATATTTTACTGTATATGCAGTATTTGCGATTTAGTTTGTGATTATTTGTTCAGCTCTCATAATAAAAGCTGACCTGTCTTCACTCCATTGTCTGAGCCTGCTTTGGGCACTAGTAGAGTGGCTCATTCCGCCCATGCTGAGCCTCTCGAGGCTGCGGTAGTGGGACTGTTGGCCTTGTTGAGCGGGCGCTGGTGAGACAGACAGTCGATCGGGGTTGAGCTTTCGTCTGAGCTGCTGAAGCTCCTGCTCGTACATCTGCCTCTGCCGCTCCAGGGCCGAGCGTTTCTCCTCTTCGTGCTGCCGCTCCAAAGACTGGAGCACAGCCTGCATGGGGTCTGAAAGGACACAGAGTAGTCACAGACGGACACTCACTAAACTTCAGCACGATAATCTTCTTGTATATTCTCTTACCATTGCTGCCCAAGGCCTTCATCATGACCTCGGTCTGGGCAAACTCGTAGGAGAAGCTGACTTCGCTGGATACTTCACTGGCTGTGTCCCCATCGGGATCTAACTGTTCACTGCTGTTACTGTTCTTCATGACACCACCGTCACCTTCCTCATCTTCACCTGTCCGCGACCGCCTCTTTGGGAGATTGATTCTGCACACAAGGGTCAACCCTAACTATTTAGATACATACATAGCCTTTACATATATGAAGGATACAATCCAAAAGTTCAGAAATAGAATTGTGTTACTCTCAATGACTTGGTACAAACTAATAGATAACAATATACAGCGTAATATCAAAGAATATACACATTAAAACAAAACTGAATCACCTAAAGAAGTGGTTGTTTCCCCAGAGGATGCGGTCGCCATGGTGGAGCTGAAGCGCAGCAGTTACTGGAGAACCATTAACACACGTCCTACAACAGAAACACATTGCTTTGACTACTTAAAAGTATACATACCACAGAGGTGCCAAGCATTTCCAAAATCTGTGACGGAAGCGTGATAGCAGTACAGTTGCTGTATGTAGTTACTCACCTAGCATTGCGATTAGGTGTTAGGATGACAGCTGCTTCTGAAGTGAGGTCAATAATACAGTGCTCCGCCTGGATACCCATCCCACAAAGCTGAATGTCCTGCGAGTCTGCTGATCCCACCTTTGTGTGCTCCTGCAGGAGAAAAAATAAACAAAATCACTTTATGAAGCTTTTACAGGAATACAAACATATTTCATCAACGATAGACAGGATTTAGATGCTACCTTTAGATAATACACTAATAGCTCATTGAGTGCTGGGTCTGCATTAAGATTGACAAGAAAACTCTTGTCGTCTCCAACTTTTATTCCTGAAGACTGGAGAGAAATGCCCAGGGACTCCAACTGCTTCTGTCGCTCCTATAAGAAGCAACCAAAATTATTGCCAATGATAGCAATGACACGCTTCAGTCCACTATAATGCGCCGGTTTTTAACCTGTGCTATCTCCTCTGTTTTGCGTAGCTTCTCTTCCCACGTTACGGTCATCTCCTGAATAAGCTTCTCAGACTCTTCCAGGCGGTCCTTTAACTCTGGAGCCTTCAGTGACTGGGGAAAACATAAAGCAGTTGAGCGTGCAAGATAAGCAAGAAAATTCACATTTTATTAATAATTTCACGCAAATCCAACCTCCGCCTGGGTCAGTTGCACTCGTAGTTTCTCCACCTCTTCTCGGAGCTCCCTAATGATGCGAGCGTTAGGGTCTTCATTAACCACTGCATGGTTCACGATGCTTTTGGCCCGGTCAGCATATCTCAGTGTGGACAGCGTTTCTTCATAATTGTCTGCTGCTGGACTAATTGTTGCAACCATTGCCGTGCGGCTGTTTCCCCCAAGGCAATCCTAAAGGTCAGCAAAGGCAGAGAGTGAAAGGATAAGATGAATGTTTAGGATCATGTGTGGTACAGTAGGGGAATAACACTGACTGTACCTTTAAAAGCCAAGTCAAAACTGAATCTCTGTAGGGAACAAACTTGTTTTTGTTCTTGGCAGTTCCCTGTTCAGCCAGAGCAGAAATCACTAGGCCTAAAGTAGTCAAGGACCTGAAAGCACATTTGTACACTGATGTCAAATGATGGGTCACTTATTTACAACCAGTTGAATAGTTTGCGTTCAATAAACACTATGACAAAGATGGAGGACAGGCCTGAATTCTTTGTCAAGTGCTGATGTTTTGGCCTGGTTACAGTGAAAATGTATATGCCGTTTATAGACTTGGACACAAAAACCTAAAATGTATTCTTTCATTTGTCCTGTATCTAACAATGAAAGGTCCACTAAGATTATAGAATTTCTTCAAGGGAAAGTTTTTTTTTTGTTAGGGGATTCACTGTTTTTCAACAAAATTACCAATCTGATATATTAAGACATTAAATCCAACAATGTTATGAACACAATCTATTGGATCAAACTGGTATTTTCACTTTTTAAGCAGCTGTTAAACCATTAACCATTCACCACTTACTTGAATGTGATAAACAGTAGAAGTAGAAGATCTACAAAAGCTGCATGTACTTACTTGTTTATGTTACTTCCCTCCTTCAGCCTTTCCCCTGCTGCACCTGTTTTCGCAGCTCTTTCACTTCCAGCCAGATCAACCAAACTGAGCCGGCTGACTTTCTCTCCACTCGTCTGAGGAATGAAGAAGATATCATTTTTAGAGGACAAAGCATTATTGAAATTTGTTTAGGTTATAACAATGTTATAAACACATGATCAACTGTTCAACAAAATGAGTTTTCCCTCTTTGAGTGTCATGGTAATAGGTTCCCTTAGTGCTGTCCCAAGGGTCAAGGATCACTTCCTGCATGCCTGCCGTGGGCCTCAAGTCTCCTGCCTACGACGTGTAACAGGTCAGTGCCTTGCTTACAAAGCTGAATGGTACACCTGGCCTTGTGACAAACAGCTAAAAACATCAACCTAATGGCAGCATTAGTTTACAGTGTTACATCTCCTACATTTATCTTATCACAGTCATGATTCATATAATGTAGAGTAGTCACCATCTGATTATAACTCATGACTCAACATGTGCGTTTTAAAGCACCCTGCACACTGCTGTTTATAATAGTAAATAATAGAAAGAGTGCTTTAATGTAGTACAGTGTAGTGTGGCCAACAGGTTCCAGTCACCTCTGAATGTACGAGGTTACCTCAAAGGTAAACAATCAAACATGACTCAGACGTTTACTCAACACACAATGTACCAGGAATTAGAGTTAAGAACTAAAAAGCCTGCACCCTGCAGCGACCTGATAACATCAACCACAAGCCTGAAAGATTACAACAGGACTAAACAAACAACACATTACTATAAATAGCCGGCAATGGACAAGGGCAGTTAAGACAGATTCTGCAATACAAAATTTGATAATAAAATACTACAAAGGGAAATGTAAAATGACAAGCGTTTCCATTATCAGCAATGCTATACTGACAGTGGGATGGACTGTTAGCATTGACTGCTGAGTAGAGTCATCAGCCTGCTATTAATGTTTCATAATAAGCTACAAAGCACTTTTTAAGTTTAAAAAAAAATATATATATTTATGAGTCATGTGGATCCAAATCTGTGTATTTTTCTTCATTATTTTACCAAAATGTTAACATACGACATAGTACCTCCTTTTATTCTGCGCAGAGTTAGAGCAGATGCAGTGTAACCAGTGATTAACTGATGGCTACATGTTTTATGAGCTAAATGATTTTTGATGAAAGTACAGAACGACTTTGAGATAGACTCTGGGCGTGCCCTGAAACAGAGAAGGCTGTATCATCTGACTAACTGACAGTTTGCCTGTAAATTATTAACAGCAGTTGCTGGTGGCAAGTTTCTCTTGAAATAAGAGCAAGGAGCAGGAGAAGCCATGTAGATCATCGAGGAAAGAGAACTAGTCATTGGTGTTTTGACAGTATTTTGATTTTTCTACTGCAATAAGTGACATTATTAACTATGGAACTGTAATCAGCATATTTGCTGTGACATCTATAAACAAACTGTCCACCATTAGTACATTCATGCATTTGCTACACTGAAATAAATCTTACCCCAGACTGCAGGTCTGTCAGTGTGTGCGTCAAGATGATGTTGAAAACAGCATGTGAGCGACTGCTCTCCTCATTCATGTTAGTAGCAGCAACAGTCCGAGACTTGTTCCCTTCTGACATTAGAGACTCAATATCCTGTCAAATAGTGATGTACATGATAAGACACAAAATCCATGATTTGAACATTGCTGCTTATGGCTTTGCACATAGAGATCGGTATCAACAATCGCATTAACACCTTCGGAATACTAGTTAAAAATATATGATTGAATGCAGATGCCAGATTCCGCTCACCTTATAACAGGCCACAGCTAATCGAGAGAGGCCATCCACGTAGGGCCCCAGTACTTTATGCTCTCTGACCTTTAGTGCTTGCCGGCCCCTTCAAGTAGAAAAAACAAAACATGAATGCAGAAGAATTTTATTGTTCATTTACCAAAACACTTGTTGTGTATGGTCCAGTAACAGTGGTGTGAGATGTGCCTTGTATGACAGTTTTTGTGTGGCGCCCTGGATGAAAGCAAAGGTTGGCCATTTCTAAACTTCATCATTCCTTGGGTAAAAGCCATGTCCATATGGAAGTCAGATGGTGCTCTGGACTATGGACCACTTTACAAGGGCCAGAGGCCATGCTGTGAGAGGAGGTCAAAGGTCATGCAGGCTAGGGCAGCTGATTTACTGCTGACCTGCTGGACATGAACTGAGGTCCATCAGGAGTTGAAGCAGAAGGCCATTTTTTTATTTACTGACCACAGCTGCTGGTGGAACACAGCCATCCCAATGGCTTAAAATGTGAAACACCAATCAATAGCTTCCACACGGTCAACACCAGTCTTTGTCATTGTTGCATTGGTATTTGTGTAAAGAAATGATGCCAAGCACAAGGTCATACCCTTTAGGGTCAAGCAGATCCCGGACCTTCTCATTGTAGATCTCCATGTAAGACACCTCCACAGTAAAACATTCCCCCTCTCGCTGTTCTTTCTGTGTTCGATCAAACAAAGCACTGCATAACCGGGGGATCAGACCAGGCTGGTCCCCTGAACCCATCATGGTGTAGGATTTTCCCGAACCTACAAAATTACAGGGAAGATAATTAATAACATGTGAATGGCGTTGAAAACACAGATTAAATACACAAATGATCATCTACTGTACATGAGGTGTTGAAACCTGTTCTTTGTTAAACTGTACTCGTACTTTTTGAAGACACATTCAGCACAAGTTGTTCTTTTTATAAAATATGACCTATTTCTTTGAAATGTGGTGATACGCAGTTTCCACTCAAAGGCATCTCATTGTAATACAATAGTGGCACCACGGAGATTTATGATGTTGCTGTAAAAACTGCATTACAAAGCTGCGCCGCTGTACACCCTTTGTTTCTGCATACCGGACTCTATAAGCCTGGGTTTTCACCTGTTTGTCCATAAGCAAAGATACAAGCATTGTATCCCAAGAAGGCATTGTTGAGAAGGCTTTCCCCAAGGCACTGGAAGACCACCTCCTGACCTGTGGACAAATACATGCATTTAATTCTTTAAATATAGATCAATATTTCCCTCCAGTTTAAACTTTGCATAACGTAATAGACCAACCTGCAAATTTTTCTGTATCTGTCTCATCCATCGACCAGAAACAATAATCGTATGCAAACACCTAAAACATAAACAGCAGCAATGTAAAGATCATATTAAAATTAACTTAACTATTTTATTTATTATTAATACACATTTATTACAAAGGATTAGGTCAGCGTTATATTTGTGCTGGTACCTTGGACTGGCTCCTGATGATGTTTGGAGGATCAAGGTCCACAGGAGCACGTGGAGGGAGAGAAAGAACACATCAGGTAGGAGTAATCAACAAACTGAGTTCAAACTATTCACATTTATTTACATTTCCTTCAACATTTTTGGGTGGATTATGATTTATATCTATTGTGAAAAGGGGGCAAAACAAAAAGCAGAAGAGAGACTGGATGAGAAAGTGCCCTTAGGCATCCTGACTTTCATATTATTTGCATAATATTTGCTTGCCGTATGTCAAAATCAACTAAGCAAAGAAAGCAGGCAGTTTGCAATGGTGCATGTTCAAAGGAATCTGAAGAATGGATGAGATGGTGTAAGCCTGTCAAAGCATGTGTGGTGGTGTGGCACAGGGCACGGGGTGGGGGTTGGTTGGTTGGTTGGTTGGTGTGTGTGTGGCACTGTGTGGTGGGATCAGCTGGTGGCATGGAGGGTTACTGGGTCAGAGCCATGTTTAGAAATTAACAACACCGCGAGAGAGCAATGCTTCTGGAAATAGAAAACAGTGACATTTACCAAGAGGAGGAGCACAGCTGATAACATGGTGACTTAATGACAGCAAGTCTAGATATGTCGAACATGTTCATGCCAACAGACAGTGAACTGTTCTTGTAGGATTACCATTGGTTTAAATGGTTGGGAGAAAGTATAAAAAGTATTGTACTTGTATTGTGTCAAAGTAAGGAAAAAAACGACCACTCCAACAACTCCTACTGCGAACACTGCAAATACTTCAACAAGGGCAGGGCATCTTCTCTTTAAAACACACGCAGGTACAGCAGTTTAGCATTATCTCTACATAGAAAGTATAGCTTACTTGCAATTTAATTCAAAGACCCTTTCATTAATTATCTTACATATCTTTTGGTGTTAAAAAATCCCTGTAGGCAGAATTCAACAGCGTTCCCACACCTGTTTCTTTTTACACATGCACATTCCTTTAAAACCAAGACTGCAGTACTTGCACATTTCCGTTAGTTTCATAGTGTAACAGTTTGCCCTGTGGTGCCTTTTTAAATGTCAAAAACAGAACAAAACAGAAATCCTATTCCTTAAATCTAACTAAGGTGCGTAAACTAAATATGAATTTTCAACCTGTACTTGCAATGTCTGCAAATAGACTGCATAAGATCAGCTGCAAACATCAAAATGTCCCATCTTCTTCATGGGCTCTCGTGATGTTTAAAAGCTGCTAACCTGTAGTGAAAACCTCTCAGACATTTTCTGAAAGTGGTTCATGCATAAGTTTAGAAGTTCATATTATAACCACAATACAACTGTGTTGCGTGTCAGAAAAATCTAAAACATTCTATATTTTCTCTAAATTATTTTGTCATGCATCCCAGAGTAGGGCTGCATGACAAATAATTTTCAACCTTTGTTCTTTTCCTTCACATTCCTCCTGGGGCTAAGAGCATCCCAGTTTTGTCAATAACTCCCCATATGCATACGCTGGAGGGGCAGAAGCTTGGCAGGCCTGACGTATGTAGTGATGACAGCTGTCAGAGTGGCTCCAAAAGCTGCTGGCATGAAGGGTCACTCACGTCTTGTGTGCAAATGTCCATTACAGCAGCTACAGCCCCTGTCTGACCAATGACTGCGCAGTTTAGGGCAGTCAGGAGAGCTGTGGACCCTCCTCCTCGTCCACGGCTTGCTCCTCTGCTCAGATTGTCGTCATTTAAAAAATAACTTGATGCATGGCTGCTTCCCCCTCCCTCGCTGCTCTACTGCTCGGGCATTCTTTCTTTCCTCCTCTCTGGGACTGTACCATCTGCGGCCGTGTGGGGAGAACTGGATGCAGGGGAGCGCTTAACATGAAAAAGGCCAGACAAAGGAATGTGGCACTTGGAACAAAAGTAACTAGCTGACATACATCTGCGTAGTCATGTCTGTATTTACAGGACTCCCAATTTTCCACTGTGTCACCAACACTGCATCACCATGTGAGCTAGACAGAGGTTTTTAACATGGTCAAAGACTGTGTACTGTACATTGCTTGTAAAATGCTTTTCCAGTGTTTCGAAGTTTTAGGTTGACAGTCTGTCAACAGTCTCTTAAGCACCACTTATGCTAGATCTGATAGAGCAGATGAAGTAGATCACTGCTGAATGGAACAACTTTACTGTAAATGGCATAAAAGGCAATAATGAAGTTGTTCCGATTTTAATTAAATCTATCGATTAAGAATCACCACAGCATAGTGTGAAGTGTGAACAATGGGAAGAAAGTGTTTTTGTGCAGTTCGACAGACAGTACTTTACTAGGGCTGCAAGACATGAAAAAATACAGTATATTGTTACAGTTGCCTAATACTGCATGCTAGATTAGAGTATGTAAAAGTTTCATCATGTGGGAAACTTCCAAATGATGAAAGTTATGCTATGTCAGAACTTCACTTATTTGGCTGTCTGCCTATTGCCTCATTTGAGCAGAGTCTCTAGGCCTGAACAATAATATACAAGCGCAGTCTCACATGCGGACAAGTCCGACATCATTCCAACATATGCCAGCCTACACAGCCTCTTTTGTGCATCACCTTGGAAACTGAGCCACTTGTGTTTGCCTCACTGACATCTGACAGGGGACAGATTGTTGTCAGATTGTGTCAACATTGAATTTACCAGTCCTATGCAAACAGCTTTTGGTCTCCAGGCAGGCGAGCTATAGTGTCTGACCACATGTCTGCGGGCGAGTTCACTTTTCAAGGACATGGTGCCCTGGAGTTCATCTGTAAAGGTTAGGACACCCCTGACCAAAATGTGTAATAATACATAATGGATGTTAAGTGACAAATATTTCCTTATTCAATGACCAAGTAGTGTAAAAAAGATTCTAGCATAACACAAGCTCCAATTGGTAGTTCAATAAATGTGTGCAAGTGAAACTAAAATGACTAATACTCTACTGCTGACTACGACACAATTACATAAAAAACCTAGAAATATGGAAGGAAGCATCGATAAGATTTTAATGAAGGCAGAGCAAGTCCTGAATATGTTGTTAAGAGAGCTATTGTATGGCTTTCAACAGTCCTTAGATAAACAACAATACTCATAATGGTACCCGTCAGGAGTTTGGACATTTCATTATTTTCAACACTATTTATATTGTGTGATTCTCAAGGAAAACATTAAACTATGAATGAATACATGGGCTTATGTTGGAAACAAAAAAGGGTGAAAAAAACTCTTCTTCTTAGCCTCCCTTTAATAAAGCCATAAATAAAGTCTTTATTCTTGGCATTTTCTCAATGACCGTCCTGTGAAGTCAAAACCATTTCTGGATACTATGTGAAGCCCATTGAGAAAATGTCAAAAGTGGGCAAAGCAGTAACTAAAGCAAAATGCGACTATTTTGAATAATTTATGTCAACTTTTTTTGTTTAAAACATTATTCCATATATAGTGAACATTTATACATGAATCCCTTGACTGAGAATCTACAATGTTAATAGTCTTGACGGGTACTGTACCTACTTGGTTTGGCGGGTTTGGCATTTCTAATTCTTGTATTCTTTCCCCACAACGGCAGCACCTTGAGAAACGTACTAAATTTATACTCTGATGCCACCACTATGAGTCATGGACAGAGGAAATGTGAGGAAACGAAAAGCCAAGCCTGTTTTGTGGGCTCCATTAACTGCAGGAAAAACTGACACTGGCACCACAGAAGGGAAAGGCAAAAAAAATGGGAATCGATGATGGTCTTAAATGTCACGAATGCAAAAACAAATACATATGTTTATTTGAACTGAAAATAAGCCGCTGGAATCACAGCAACGGAACTAATTCGAAAAGTTCAGTGGCCTCAAAACATTTCCCAGGGTTCAATTAGATCAGCAGCTCTTAATGGCACCCTTTCAACCATTTACAGCAGATCTATACATCCGTCAATACAGGCTGCGGTGAGTCAAGGGAAGCTGCGTTAACACTTTAATGGAGCCAGGGAGTGAAACAAAAGTGTGGAGTTAATCCTCTTTAGTAATAGATTCTTTCTGTCAACCAGCTAGGTTCAGCCTCTTTGAATGCATTGTAAATATGTGGGCACGTCATTAGTGGAGGCTGTGTTACATGTTTAAACAGTCGAGTAGATGGCTAAAGCTCTTGATTTGCATTCTCCAGTTTCAAACAAAGGATATCCTGATAGTTTGGCAAGATAAGCAAATAACATCCACCTGCGGCACCCCGACTCAACTGCCTGCTTCCTTTGTCCAGTGCTATTTGACTTGTTAAAGCAAAAGCTGAGAATTAAAGCCGGACGCAGCGTCAACAACGCGCTACTCGAAGCCGTGCGCCGTCTGCTAGTTTTGGCTTTTGTCACGGAGAGATGGAGAGAAAAGCTATAGCTCTGCTCTTGTTCGCGCCGCCATAAAAGTCAACAGACAAAGTTTATGACCGACAGATGCTCGAGGAGAACTACGGCTCTTCCCCCTTCAACGCCGTCTCTGACTGGCTTAAGAGAGGGGCTTCATGGTCACCGGCGGCGACCCAATGTTAACCTCCCCCTGTGTTGCCACGGAAACGGAAGAGCCGAGAAAAAAGGGAGGAAGCAGCGGCTGTGGGAAGTTATGACCCAGTGAGAAGTGAGGGAAAGAGACAGTCTGTGTACATTTTATGTTGAATTATGTATGTTAGGGCAGCTGGATATTTGGGGGGGGAAAAAACACCCACATTAACGTTACACTTTGTGGCACATTAATAATATATGAATTGTTAAAATTACTTGTATGACTACCTAAATAATTGCAGCCTTTGTTACTGGATAAGCACAACCATTAAAAGGGACTACACAGAGTTTAAAAATGTTAAAATTATGCAGTTTCCTCCCCCTACATGTTCCAGCAATGTCCTAAGGTGTAGAATATGCCCAGAACTATTCACCGCAACTACCTCTAAGCTTATTATAGAAGGTGCAGTTACACACATTACCTGAGGTGGCAGTAGAGAGTATAAAATGGCCAGCTTGCGTCTAGCCCCTTTAAAATTTAGATTTTGGCTTTGTTACGATTTGCAGGCAGTCGTGTCAGCAGCAACACCTCTAGAACCGGGGAGCCCCAAAGGCTGTGCATTGAGCCCCCTCCTGTTCACTCTGTTGACCTATGACTGCACTTCACAGCACAGCTCAAACCTCTTAAATCAAGTTTGTAGATGGGTACACAACAGTGGTGGGTTTCATTGGCAATGAAGACGAAAAACAAACTATAGGATTAAAGTGAGCAGGATTGTCATGGACTTCCAAGAGAGCAAACATTCAGCATGCTCCTCTGACAATCAACAGTGCTGCTGAGGAGAGCAGCACCAAGTTCCTGGGTGTGCAGTGCGCATCATAGCACAGAGAACCTTTCCTGGTCCACAAACACTACTACACTGACCAAGAAAGAACATCAGCGTCTGTTCTTTCTCCACAATCTGATAGTGAGCCTTTAGTGCCACCACCATTCACTCCACCCGTCTCACCCGCAAAGCCTTCAGGCTGTATAGTCTATGGGCCAGGTCCAGCTGACTGAAGGACAGCTTCATCCTTCATTGGATTTTGTAAATAATTTGATATTTGATTCAATTTGCACCATTGGTTTATGAGTAATATAATTTCATGGATGAATGACAATAAAAGTATCTTCACATCACATTTTAGACTAATACACCCCACTACCCTACGGTGTCAGTCTGACTTTCTTCCAGGCCAACACCTCCCTGACACACTGGCAGAACAACACACACAGTGTTTGTTGTCGACTCAAAAAATCTCAAGCCTAAAGCCAGCATTATTCCCTACTTTTGATGAGGGAGTCCGCGGCAGCTCCCACAGCCACAAGGAAATCTTTCTTCCGATGCAGCTGGTTTGTTCAAAGGTGGCTGCTTGTAGCTAACTAGGGCATACTCTGTGATTTTTAATTGCATCAAACCAAAAAGGCAGTGTGAAAAGTTCAGTCATATTTATCTCTGGATTAATGAGGCGCTTTCCCTCATCCATCTGGATCAATTTTGCTGTTGACCCATTTTATGAAACAGAATATTCGCTCCTCCAATGAGTCTACATGGTGGAGCTTCAGAATTGGTGTTTCTTTGTGCGGCTTTAGACTAGAAAAAGAACAAACCTTTTGCTTTATCAACCAGTCATAAAAGCTTATTAAACAGGATACAAATTGTATGAGCGGAACTGATTTCTTTACCTTATTTGTGCTTTTCAATAGAAAATTATCATTAAAAGGTATAACTGGTCATTTTATAATGAATTTAGGGCCTGACTATGCTTACTGCCATAATTACACAACATCTTTACATCTTTTACATCTCTCTACATCTTTCCATGACTCCCAGGTCACTGATGTAATCCGATAGCCCACTTTTCATGACAAAAGCTTAGAAATGAAATTGAACAGTCCAGTAAATGAAAGAATTCCATTGTCCGGTTAAATCGGGCGAGATGAACTAATCATGTGAACATCAACTATGCGCAAAACACCTGTCCCACTGAGATCCAGCTGCTCAGGCTGTTTCCTGCCAAGATTGGCATTATGATGGCAGAAGAACATTCCTTACAAATCCAGCACAGAGCCATTAGACAGAAGCATTCAGAGAAGTGGGAATGTATGACACAGCAGTAAGATCAACAACAACAGAGCCATGCACTTGGAAAGGGTATCGTGTTACCTGGAGTCTTTGGACAAGTTGGTTCCTGAAGGATGAAGGATGGTCTGGTTCTTCATCATCTCCACAACACATTTTGTGTTTAATTCCTTCTCTGCAGATCAGACAAACTCAATGTTAACAACAGCGAAGGCACAATAGTAAAACTGCATTTTCTATTTTTTTTATTTACCAAACGTTTAAACCAAACACACATGCTGTATGAGATAACTTGTTTCCTTTTTTTTTTTTTTTTTTTTTACAGGCAGACAGGCAATTTTACTGTCAGACAACCAACAGCAAAGTGACCTTTAAACTTTTAGTATTAGGCTAATCAATAATATGGGATGTGCAGAGGCAATCTGTCACTGTGTCTCTGACCCACAGAAAAAAAACTCTCATACTGTGGCTTATTTACCCTATGTTGCAACATTTGGTCTTCAGCATATTAGATCCAGGGCCAGCGTCTTTGAATATGATTTCATTAAAACGTTTATTGTTCAATTTTGGAAATAAAAACAAACTATCACATAGTTTTGGGCTGTACATAATTAAAGTTTAAAGTCAGTGGCATGTAATCAAGTGGTGGGGTCACTTTTGTCAGTGGGGATACATAGATGTCAGACAGATAACTTAGTACTTGATAAGATAGAACGCAAGACCAGCACTTTAGCCAGATTATTGTTTGTTCAAGGCAGAAACAAGGACCCTTACGCCATAAAACATGTCCTTCACCAGATTAAAAAGGTGAGAAATTTGAACACTACCATAACTATGTGCCACAAGTAATACTTTCCTTTGACTTCACTTGATCAAAATCTTTGAGATGTAAATTCAAATGTAATGTTTGCTTTAACACATTAACAGTTACACAAAAATGTGGAGAAATTCCATAGAATTCCCCAAAACCCCAGTAAAAATGATCTTGTTTACAATTTGTCTTGACCTGATCAGCTGTTCATAGACATGACATCATGCACATGCCAAGAACAATGACGTGAGGGTCAGCAAGGATAACAGTGGCATCACATGTGAACAACATGTGAATGGATGATTTCCACAATTTACAGGTTAAACCTTTATACCTATAAACCTATACAGCAAACCTGTAAGACATGATTTCATTTAGTGAAATCCTCCTTTTCCAGCCTACATTACCCAGGTGTCCCTTTCTGACAACCACTTCCTGCTGAACAGAGGGGAAAGTGTGATGTGAAGTTGTGAGGATAAATGAACTCATTATTTGCTGCTTCTTGCTCCACAGCCAGCTCCCAGTTTCCACTGGGCAGCTCTGTGGATGGGCATCGCTGCTCTACCAACCCGCAGGTCATGTAATAACACCAAGCAGGAAAAATACTGGTGTTGCTATGGATGTGCTGGTGCTACTGGTTGCCGAGTTCTTAGAAGGACATGACCATGGGAACTATACCATTACGCAACGTTAGCAAATATTCATTCCAACATACTCCCTTCCTGCCTTTGTCCAGGCAGGCAGGCAGCTACACCAGCCCCAAATCTCGGACATGGGACAACCACTTCATGTTTTTAGGTATGGAAATATTCTAGTAACACACATATGAGCATCATAACTGTAAATTCTTCCAATTTAAGTCCACACAACTGCATTGCTCATACAAGTGTAGTTTTCAGAAATTGTGAGAACTGTGAGTTAATTAAACAACAAACAAACAACTAGCTAGTCTCTTTATAAATACACTACAGTGTCTGCTGAGACAGCTCGCTTCTGCTCAGGAGTTATGGTAAAGCATTGCCTATGGGAACAGGGGAGCGATCCACTGCCTTGGTCTTGTGACCAACTTCCCCAGCTCGGGGCAAAATAACACACGTGGTGCACAGCCGGGTGTCGGTCAAATACAAGGCTTCCTCCTCCTCATTTCATGGTGCTAACCACTTAGCAACATTACCATCTTTTAATAGTATAAAGGTGAGGTGAGAACTGAAAGCACCGTCAGGATTTCCCTTTTGATATAAAGACATATGAAAGATAATGCCTGCTGATTAGAAACCAGGAAAAAGCCCCTGAAGTCTGAACTTGTGCTCCAAATGCCTAGGTGATTTTTTTTTAAAAATACATAGCAACATAATGAAATATTGGACCAGTCTGAACTGAACCCTAAAGTTAAAATGCATGTGAAGTGGAGGGTTATGGCACGTCAATAATCAGTAATGAATATTTGGGGAAATCTAGTAATGAAATCCACTTGCACCATGGCAGTCAGCCACAAGGGAAGCTCCATGGCTGCACATGTGCTGTCAAGACTGGAGACACAAGCACACCGCAGCTTTTTCTCCTCAACTTGCAGCAGCTCATTTCACTAATGGGTGGTGACTTCGGACTGACATTTAACTCCCAGGAAATTAAACTGTCAATAATTAAGTCAGGCAAATGCCCATGAGCATGGTGGACTGGGGGTTCTACAAACCAGCAGTTGCTTTGTTTGAGGTGCCAGATTCACAGTATGCCAATAATAACATGTGATGTGACTTGTGTAAGTGCCTTCTCACCTCTTCTGTTCATGGGCCGCACACGGACAGCCACCTTGACATTGGAGTCATCCAGACCGGTCTCCCCCATGATGACTCGTAACCAGACACAGATAATGCTGATCCAAAATAAATCAGCCCTCCATTTACAGATACATCCAAATGCCTGGAAACGATGCGCTAGCCGTAGTGACGGCCAGCTAGCTTCGGGAATTGCTCCATAGAAAAGGCATGTCCAGGAAAAAAAATCCTGCAGGAAGACAGCCGAGGCGTTTTATTTCCAACCGCTGCTCATAGTCTGTGGTCATTTAGTCCCATCCATCGTCTCTGTTAAAAGGAAAACAAGATATAAAAATCAGTTTAGCGGCCGTGGACAATTATCTGACTTTTCTCTGCTTATGATAGCTGTAAAACCAAAAAAAAGGCTAACAAGCTAATTTCCCTTATAAAGCGAATGGGTTTGGTAGAAGAAAGGCACGTCTCCTTCCCTCTGAGACATAACGGGTCCCCACGACAACACGCCTTTGTTGACACCGTGTACCTTATGTTTTTCATCCCAGTGGTGACACCGTTATCCTGAAACCACAGCCCAGACAACGAGGAGCGAACCGCCCGGCGCTCTCTTCTTTCAGCTCTCCAAACGCTGTCCACTATCCATTCCTCCCTCACAGTCCCATGGTCTGCAGGTCTGGACCCGATTTGCATCGCTGCCCGATTGGTTCATGAATCGCTTTGCGCATGCGTGTGTATGTCAGACTACGGGAGCCCTTGTGTGACAGGTTTTTGATCTACCCCGTACCAAAATAAAACATAAAGTCGTGCAATACCATGGATGTACCAACAACAACAACAACAAAAATCACCAGGTTTTTCCATGATTGTTAGTGGAAAAACATTGGGTGTTATAATTACCAGTGGCTGGTCGCGCCACTGAGCTCCCATCATCCATCCTCCAGCTCAAAGCAAGCTACAAACCATTAGCAGGCTTCGCGCTTCCGTCGGCTTCGGTAAGACTTTTTTTTAAGTCGTTAAAACGTTGCCAAATTTTTAAAATACAGCAATACTAAACTCAAAGTCCTTTTCAATGAGAGAAATGTTGAACTTGGTCGAAAGATCGCTTCAAGTTAACTTTAAGAGTGGGTTCTTGATCAAACACTTACCCCACCCACCTCCACCACCACCCCAGTACAACTTTTAACGAATAGCGGTTCTTGTCTTAGCGTATGACATGACAGCCACCGCGATCAAGAGAAATAGAATAAAGTCATGTTATGTCAGCTTCACCGGCTTCGATAATAAAGATTGAGAAGCATATTTACCAAGGGCCCCCTCCAGACAGACAGCCCGTGTCCAGAGAAATGTGTTTTTCCTAAAACTGTGGGACCCCAGTAACACACTTCCGTTTGTTGCGCTGGCCTCACCGGCGGTCGTTTACAAAGTAAACCACCATCTGGAGTTCACCAATACTTGAAGCCTTTGGTTATTTTAAACAAAAACACACTTGTGTCATTCTGCGTCATTACTTCACACAAAATAAAATAAAGGCTCATTTGAGTCCTGGTCAATCCTATATATACAGTCTATGGGTCAATCGCTCTGCGAGCCAGGGTGACGGGAACTCAAAAGGGAACATTTATGACACCTGCTGGTAAGGGTGCAAAATTATTTATTTATTCATTTAATTATTTATTTAATTATGTATATGTATGTATGTATGTATGTATGTATGTATGTATGTATGTATGTATGTATGTATGTATGTATATGTATGTATATGTGTGTGTGTGTGTGTGTGTGTGTGTGTGTGTGTGTGTGTGTGTGTGTGCGTGAGTGTATGTGTGTGTGTGTGTGCGCGTGTGTGTGTGTGTGCGTGCGTGAGTGCGTGTGTGTGTGTGTGTGTGTGTGCGTGCGTGCGTACGTGCGTGCGTGTGTAGCCTATGTATGTAGTGAATTTTAATTTCTAAATATATCTCACTGTCAAATTAAGCCTCAAATTTGTACTTACACATTTAATCACTTGTTAAAAGGCTTTTCTCATTATTTCCTCAGCCTGTGGGTTTATTTGAAAAGCTAAATGTTTGAAGACTGGTAGTGGTGGCCTTGTATGTGAGCATTTAGGTGCTTTAGCCACTAGAGGACACTCTGCACTAAACTGCCTCAGACAGCTGTGGCCTGTGCTCAGTGCAGTTTAAATGTTGAGCACTCATTATTCAAAGTCAGCCACAGAGGAAAGTTGGCAACAAATTTACTTCCAAACATGTGAACTGTGTATAAATTATAACCTACATTCTATACAAACGAACAGAAAGACAAGACAAGAAATTAGATTATTATTGATAAAAGCAAATTTACACTTCAGGCAATAAAACATTGAATTGCTCCTTGCACTCACGTTATTTGGAATCTATCTACAATTTTAAGCAAAAGCTTCTGTTCTTTGTATACATTTTTTCTTATAGGCCTAGTTCTTTACTTGACGTAGGGAGTGCGCGTAAACCAACAGCCAAGATGAAGTCATTGAGAGGCTGTGCTGTTATACTGAGGAAATAAACACGCCTCTAATACGCAAGAGCTCTAAAATAGCATGTTTTCAAGAAAAACATTGACAACCTGTTTCAATACCATGACACATACAGTATATGATCAAAAAGTAAGAGTGTTCACTCGCCCTGTCGGGACACTTGTGTGTAATTCGTTTTTTGTCACACATTGATAAAATCCAGTGTTAAACTTAAAAAAGTCTGCAATTGGACTGTCTTTATGTGAAGGTGAATAAGTGAGAATTATGTTTTATGGTAACTTCAGTTTGCAGCTACTAATACTGACATGACTATGATTTAGTTACTTTTGAATTGTTGAACTTGTGCGTTGTAAAGCCCCTTGTGGATTGGTCATGTTCTTAAGCCAGCGTACGTGTGTGAGGGGGTGTGGTGATGACAGCGATAAGGGCGGGGGGCTGAGGGGAAGGTCTGACTCCTTATCTCCCCCTTCGTTAAGATGACACGATTACAGTAATTGTTCCGGCCACTAATCAAACCAAAGGAGGATCCAGAGGATCAGAGTGTGCTTTGTGTGTCTATTACCAAAATATATTCTGAGGATTTTAGGATCTTGGTTCTTCTCAGGATCAACAATTTCACTAAATTATATCATATAGGCCACTGAAGATTCGACAAGCAAGTCTGTTATTCATTTATGATTCATAAGTGTTCCATTATCTACAAAATTGTTTATTCATTTAACAATGTTACATTATGTTATGGTATGAAGATATTTACTGTGGATATTTGGTATTGAATGTGGCCCTATCATCTGCAACAGGTTAGAAGAGTCAGCTGGTTACTGCGGCTCTGTTTCCCCAGAAATCCCCAGAAGGCCCAGGAAAAGTGACTTGCCCTTCAGCGCAGATTGACATACTCAGGTTGTAATTTTCTTTTTTGCAACGTTTATTTATTACATTCTCTATATTATAGTACTGATTTAAGTTCCTGAATGACTGATTTAAATTCTGGGCTTGTGTACAAATAATACAAGCAAACTGATACCACATCTACATTATTGAGAGATGTTGAAGTGTTATTTAACATTCATTACCACTAGGTTTACTTTGCAAACTCCATCCTTTGCCGTCTGTGCGCTGCTTTGGATCAGTCTAATCACGACTTAAGTGATGTGTGATGTCATCCTGTCTGTAACAAGAAACAAAGCAATGCATCAATCCTCCCACAGTCAAACCAAAAGGGCTCCATCCAACTGCACCCTAATGGGATCTCAAATGGTTGCTTAATACAATTGTCCTCATTGCCTATTGCGTGTGGAGCTCCTGATGGGGGTTAGGGCTGCTGTGATTGTTGGATGTTTGTGGTGTGGGAGGAGGTCTGAGGTTTGAGGCTAAAAGCAGGATCCTGGTTTGTAGACAGTGGAGATGGCACTTTATGGCTTAGGTGGCCTCGGCTCGTGTAGGAATATGGCTGTCCATTACAACAAGCTCTATTAGGTTAACGACTTTAGCAGTTTTATGGCCATAAGCTCATTACTTAGACCGCCCAATCTAATCAGCTGCTGCACCGGCGACCCCTGTGACAGCAAACTGGTTTTGGTGAAAACAGGCCCAAGGGTTTTTCCAGCAAGGCTCCATAGACATTTTCTGTTTTGTGTAATAAAATGCACTCAGCTGTATGAAAATGTATCTGTATTTTTTTTTTTTTCGAAAGAGTAAAGTTGGGAGGAAATTTAAGTTGCTTTCATCATTGTTTTTGAGCAGTACAAATTAACTTATGTACGTGTAAAAAGTATTACATTTCCTACCTGTTGTCCTGTTATAAGCCAGAGGGAGACAGTGATGAAAAACAGCAGCGTCATTTTGCTCTTCCTGCCCTGCTTCTATTCAATAACACACTCAGGGGTCTACGCTGATGTACTGCATATGCCTCTGCTTATGCCTCTGCTTATACCTTCTATCCTGATCAGCATTTTTGCAGTAGAAAAGAAACACAATACTTTATTCATAATATGCATGATTATCTGGGAAACATGAAACCGCAAAAGGAGTATCTCATGGGAAGGTGACAAAAATCTTCCAATAAAGAGATCATCCTCTTTGCTTTTGTACAGATAAGGTCTCAGCAGGATGAGAACAGTTGATGGTATCTTGATTTTTCAATGATGATTTAGTACTCATAGCTCTATTTTAGCTAGGATGACATTTCCTAGACACGTTGATTAGGATTTATGCCATCACACGTGGAGCGTCCGATTGTCTGTGAGGGAAATGCACTTTAGCAATGAAGCGAGAAGAAGCTGATTTGCAGGTGACACTCTTCTGAAATACTATTATGCCAGGGATAGCAGAATGAATCGATAATGGAGAGCTTAACGGGCGTGTCCACACTCTTTTCAGTGGGGTCACCGGTTATGGCACGTTAGTTATTCTGGCAGCGAGAACCAGAACCAGCCCATGTTTGAGGACAACTTTAAATGAGAATGCTTAAAAGGAAGTTAGAGAAGTTACACGATCCAAGCACACTTACAAAATTAAACGTGTCGATTTTCTAAGCACCCCTCCTGGAACGTCCACCTTAATGTGGAGGAGGTGTTTGAGTACCTGAATGACCCTGGAGCTAAGTTGTTGGGGTCTTCGTGCCCCTGGTAGGCAAAAAAGGTCCTAGGTGACGGGTCAGACAAAGAGCGGTTCAGAAGCCTCTTGTGAGAGACCGACAGGCCCGGTTAGAATCATAAGGCCGTCCTTCTGTGGACCCACCACCTGCAGGAGGAGCCATAAGGGGCTGCCCCCACGACCCGGCAACGGACAAGTGCAAGAAAATGGATGGATGGATGGATGGATTTTCTAAGCGGGTAAAGGGGTACTATATTGTAAGGCGTAATAACACCTTAGGAGCACTTCGACGTCCGTGCAGTAATATCTTCACTTTACTGCTCGGACGTCGAAGTGCTCCTATGGTGTTACTACGAAAATCAACATTTTTCAGTTTGTGTAACTATACTTGGATCGTGTAACTACTCACGTAACCGTGTTTAAAAAAGGGGAAAAGCGGAAGAGCTTGGTCGCTTCTAACTTCAGCCCCCGTTTGGCCCCATAGAGGAGAAGAGGAGAGGCGAAATGCTGACAACATCTTTGGTCTTTGTGCATGACTGAGCGCACCCACAAAATCCAGACAAGTACGCCTCAACTCGTCTAAGCACAGGTAAGAACTTATCTCAATATGCAAAAACGGTGGCCTGTCCCTTTAACATTCCACATCCCTGTTAAAGCGTGGTTATTGTTACTGTCCTGTGCTACCTTTGGCCACCCCTTAGACACGCCCTTGTTGATAAAAAGTGAGTAATAAAAATAATCACAACCAGAAAACAGTTCTATATCTACAAGGTTTTCACAGAGACAATGATTTTCTGCACTCAACCACCTCAATTCTCTTTAAAGAGGATTTACTATAATATCTCACGTACGACCAGTGCTGCAGTGGCTGTGTGTGGCTGAAGGGCTGAGGCGACCAGGGAGCGCCGCTTGATAACAGAACGCTTGTGTTTCGCCGCTCGGCTGAACACCAATCACTCCCTCTCTCAGATAAAGAGGAGAGCAATGAAAACAGACCAACGGAGGTGCGTGTGTATGTGTGTAATTTGGTCTTGGAGGTTTGTAAAATGTTCCGTGTTTAATGTTTTATACGTTTGCCGACTCAGCTGTCCTTGAGTGAGTGGCTTATCTTGGTTATTGGGCGACCGCGTGCAGAAGCTCAAAGCGCTGCTGCTGCTGCTGCTGCTGCGTCGTGCTTCTCCAACCAGCTCATGATGAAGCCTTGGCCTGCGGTTTGTTTCTAGATTTGGGAGCTAATGGTTCTGACCTCTATTAGTGCCCCTTTCCATCAGGGATTCACCTTGTTCTTCTGTCCTGCTCTTATTAGCCCCTCCTGCTCTGCTCTGGACTGCTATTCTCTAAGGAGCCACTATTTTCCTACAATCAGATACAGAATAATTTAGCATAATTGCTGGTAAACTGGAGTGTAAGGGCTCAATACTCTGCTAAACTGACCTTTTCCCCTTTATTTTTTAGATGAGTACAAAAAACACACCTGGAGTTGTCTTTCATTCATGCGTGTTTGACTGAGTAATCTTCCGTACATTCAGTCCTTCTCATTCTCAACACTCGCCTCCCACCTGCTGATGTCATGAGGTGGTGCTAGTCTGTGCTAGTCCAGAAAGCTTCACTTGAGCCTGTTTTGATCATTTAAGCCCTCGAATTGCCTCTACTACATTAGCTTTTCACCACTTTGTTTATTTGGTTGGGACAGTGCATGTTAATGAAAAACGATAATGACCATAGTAATCATAATGCATGGGTATTATATTCCGTTGGTGGACCTCCGTGTATAGAGACTGTGTTTGCTCTGTTCTCACTCAGATGTGGGACTCATTAGCGATAGGAGGAGCCAGTTCATTTGACGTATGGAGATCCCAGATGTGCTCACCATGAACACAATTGAGATGCTTGTGTTAAATTCCCTTCGCTGTCCACTCCTCCTTTAGATTTGATCCGTCTTGGTTTCTTCTCTTCCCTTTCTCTTTACCTAGCAGCCAATAACCAGCTGGGTTTATAATAAGACCTCTCACCAGCTGATGACTACCTTCCATAAAATAATGGGTATTTCACTGAATTGATAGGCCATTCTAGGCGGTTTGTCATCATTATCGCCAATAGATTCAAAAGGCTGTCACGGCCAGAGATGGGAAAATATATTTATCCAATCATTTACTCATGATTCGTGAATGAGGAGGCCATGGTGGTCTGCCTTTTAAAGGCTGATAAATGGTTTACTGAGGTGGAGGTGGGATTTAAGCCTAATTGGCCTCTGCCTGAACATGTTGTATTAGGGAGATTAGGGAGAGAGGAGAGAGCAGCGGACGGTACCCCATTGGTCGGGTCAAAGCTGTGACGAGCAGGACGTCCTCCAGTGATGCAGGCTGTGTCGTCACTGAGGAATGACCGAAACAATTGATTAGTGTTCCAGTAATGTCAGCTATGCAGCCATCTTTTTTACAACTATTGAGAAAACAAAGATAGAAGATATTTCGTTTTTATTCAGTATTTAATTTTGTTATTATTTGTTGTTTGTAATGTGAATTCTAAATACAAAACAACAAAAGAAGGAAGGAGAGAAGTGAACAACACATAACCAGTGATCACTGATGACGATAATATTGGCAAAAAGTCCATTAACCTTAACAGACATTTCCTGTCTGTCCAAATGAAAGACTATAGGGCAGTCCCACTGACCTTTCAGTGCCTTGGTGTGAAGTAAAGTGGCATGGTCAGATGCTTGTGACTGCATCAAATCTATGACATTTGGTGATTATCGATGTTCTCTTGTGTCGCACTCCCACTAACACCATATAACAGACGGAAAAGAAAAGTTCAGCACTTTGATAAAGGATGTACACCAGTGCTTTGTTATTTTGAAAACAGCACTCTTGGTTATGGCCAGTGCATTGATGTCCTTTTTATTTCAACAAATACAAAATCTGACTACGCAATGGTGTGGGAATGTTGCATCTACGTATAAGAGTGGCCACTTCAATATGACAAAGGATTTACCGAACCCCTTCATCAACATCTTTGTCTTCCATGAACCTGCTTCTTACCGGGGCTTGAACGCCGGACGCAAAAGTCAATGAATTCTTTTAAGCAGGTCTTGATTGGATCAAGACTATAAACGTCTGGCCCAGAGAAGATAAGCTCTGTTATCTGTTATTGTCCGGCAAATCGCGCACCCTCACTCTGTCCTCCCCGTAAGTCGAGTGAAGACAGGAAGAAACGCCTGGAAACAGACAACAGACACTATGAGGAATTAGGATATAGGGTACTATAACAAACACTTTCCAGCCTTCCAATCCCCACAAATGTTGTTGTGATTTAAGAATTTAAAAACGATATTTAATTATATACTAGTTATTGTTATTGAGGATAATTAATGTTGCCACAAATCCTACAAGACTAACCTTTGCAAATGTCAAAGATACAACTAATTAATTTTGAATAGAATAACTTGTTTGTGGAACCACGTTTCTAATGTGGATATGAACACAACAGGTCTTGCATACTGTGATGGCCCATTAGCTGCTGCTCAGAGAACGAAATGACTAATTCACAGGTATTGCTGGGAAATGTATCTCTCGCAGAGCAGTGTTTTTAATGACCACACCCATATTAGTGCTATTATAAAGGAGTCACTCGTTCTTTATCAAAAATACACTCAAATGAAGTATCGCGAATAACAAAAAAAAACCTGTTCTGCTTTTGCAATTGAACTCTTCATGCATTCAGGATGAACGCAGTGTCCGAGGCACTCTGACATTGTTCCTTTATTGAACAAGTGACGCTAAAGAGCTTCAACATGGCAGTCTTCATCAGGGCTAATCTTCAAGCATTAATCTGGACCCCAGCAAGAATAGTCTTTACTGGGATTCAATAAATACATGATACAAGGTCCCACTAGCCACAAAAAAGAATCACCTGCAATAAAAATCATGACATGAGAAATATGTTTGTATATACAGTACTTGTGTTGTGTAATTTGTGTTTGGATGTCTTTTAAGCCATATCAAAGATCAATCAACATCCATTAAGTGCACTTTGTCTCAATCTAATGGTTCTTTTACAATTCTTACGTCCCCATTGGAGCTGTGTACATGTGCAATCAGCAGTACGCACTCGATGAGCTGCAGCCAATGAGTCAGAACTGTGGATGGTCCATCATTACTGTCAGGACGATCATCTGATGTGACCGAGGTTTACTTCCTCCATTTAGGCCACTCTGTGGAGATAAAAACTCTAACTGTTCATGACATTTGTCTGATGACTACGTTCTCATTATCTGTTCTCCCATAATTAGATTGGGAAGAAATTCATAATGTTAACTAGAAGGTAATTTGTTTTTTTACTATAAACGGTTTATTATGAAGAGAAAGTGGCAACTATTACAAACTATTACCAAAAAAAAAAGTTATTTTTTTTCCAAACAATTTCTGTGCTGCACTGAGCTGTCCTGTGTGAGTAAATAACAGGTTATGAAAGGTCAAAAATAAGACAAACTGTGGCTTCTCTGTTAAAGTTACAGTACGTGAGTCTCATATTTGCAGTGAGCCTGTGACAGACTGGTGCTGATGACTATCAGGTAATGAGGCAGTGACCACAAGACAAAAACACAATAATGATCTATTGACAGGCCTGTACATGCCTTTCTACCATGTCTTTCAACTATGACAACATCTGTTTTTGTTCTGACAAATATGATTAAAGACCTGATAGTAAAGCGTTCTTTTGTGCCAAACTAGAATACTTACAAGCACACCTGCTTTTTATTCTGAAAAGCGACTTGTGCGCTTTTTAGCTTTAGAAACCAAATTTGATTGATTGATTAATTAAATACCACGGATCTGCAAACTACAGTATGTTTCCCCTTGGTCAATGAACTATGTAAAGTGAATAAGTTTGATTGCAATAATAAACCATCGATCTGTTATATCAGAAATACCACAACTTACCAAATACGAATCATAATTTACAGACTAGTACATGCGACTGCGCAGCTCTGAGTCTGAGGTGGAAGTCTGCAGCACTGGTGTCCCCCAGGGTACGGTCCTTTCGCCGGACAGGAGGGTGTTAGCCAAGCTCACCTCCATCATGAACACCTCCCACTCCCACCCACTGCACTGGACTGAGCAGCTCTTTCAGTGGCAGACTGAGACACCTGAGACACCCTCAGTACAAGAAGGAGCGCAAGGCCTTCATCCCCACTATCATCAGCCTGTACAACAAGACTGTAAATGTGCAATAACCCCTTTGCAAAACTACGTGCAATAATCTCTGTATCTACGTCACTTCATCTGCGTCACTTTATCAACCACTTGCACTATGACTGTAAACCTGCACTGCTAATAATAACATTTTTTATTAGAGTATGTTTATTTTTTTCCGTTTATACTTTTTGCCCCCTTAAAGTTTTTGGTAGTCATTGTATATAAGATACCTCTATTTACAATGTAATTATTTGCACATTTCCTGCACACCCTGAGTGTTTCTGAGAGCTGAATGTAACAAGTGAATTTCTCCATTGTGAGATCAATAAAGGGTTATCTTATCTTAATGATCGTTTTTCTTACTTTTCACTTAAAAAGTCTACTTACACAAGTGACCAGAAAGGCCTACGATTATACGGTTCTAAATATACTATAATAAATGTCAGGGGGATGTAGTTTGAAGCAATACGAATCATAAAACAATGCGTTTTCAGTCTCTGTTCAGCATCCATCTGGAACAGAGGAGGATGTCTGTGACCATCAGTGCTCAGACTGTTCTGGCAGTTCATGGTGTTCAAAAAGGTCAATTGTACATTATCTGAAACGCCACAACCGCTAAGTGCACTACTTGAATCTGTTCTCCATTTAGTTTGATAGGAGTCATTGTGGCCTGTGATCATTTAGAGTCTGGTCGCTGTTTGTCCTACAGGCAAATGTAAAGTCACGACTCTTCGTGCATGCAACAGGGGATGTTAATTTGGTGCTTTCATCTCCGCACAGTCTTCTGGGATTCCTAGAACCATAGTTAAGATTGTAACTTTTGATTTACAGTCCACAGTAGGCACCAAGAGGGTCATTTACCAAGTGTTTGCTATTGTTAAAAACAAGAAGTACATGCAAAAGTGCGTCAGTAGGAGAGTATTTTTTCAATTTTTTACACACACAGCATTACATGTGGGGCCCTATTTCTGTAATACTGGATATTTCAAATGGTCAATTAGGTGCAACATGCCCACAAAATTGTATGAGCTTGCACTCACTCTTAGCACCTGTCTTGATAAGCGATCCCTCAAGTGTTAAACAGAATCATTAAATAATTCTATCATGCAGCTCTGATTAACCGTCTGAATAACAAAGTCTATGATTGGGACTGTGTTTTTGGAGTGTCGCTTGGAGTCAAGCTGTTTTAATTTCAGATTTAAATGTTTGTGTGTCTCCTTGGTGCCTCCGCTGCTGAATCACGAAGCAGACCTGAGCTTAAGCGTAGCCACCCCTATCAGACTCAGGCAGGACACATCCGCTGAGTTATAAAGGCCGGACAGATGCGTAATAGGGAAGAGTGGCGCTTGCACGCGTCGTGCTCTCTGATGTTTCCACTTCTTATTTTTGTATGTGATCAGAATGACAGTAATGCTGTTGTGCACCATTAAGAGACAGGCAGAGGGACATGCGGCACACCCTAATCTGTGTGGGAGTGACACATTTCCGCTTGCTTCTCCTTCACAAAAAAACTACAAGTAAAACACTTTTTAATAAAGAAAGTAATGCACAAGTGAGCAATGCTAGTGTACATCGTGATTCTTGATCTTGATAACGTTCACTTGCTTGGTTTATTATTATGAAGACCCAGGTTTTCACCAGTAATGCTTTTAAATAAAACCTTAAGGTGATTCTAAGGTGAATATGTGTGCTAATGTATAGGACAGTGGCTTTATCATGCCTATGGTGGTGGAAAAAAGGAAAGCCTGATGCTGACTGAAGAACAGCAGGTGTCTGGGACAGGTGAGAGTGATTATTGGCAGAAGATACAGGCAGGTCGGAGGCTGAGGCCAAACATGATGATTGAACTGGACACCCTGGAGTAAACTGGAGAAAACAAATGAAACATAAGCCAAACAAGCTGAATGTGACCCTCTGTTCAGGACGATTATTAATACTTCTGTGCAGCAAAATGATTTAATTCCACATTTGTAATGATTAATCAGCTCACTCACCCCTCATGACAAAATGTTTCCCCCAAATGTATGTAAATAACATCGGAACTGCTGCTTGAATGATATGCAAATGTGCAATATTGAGTTCAACTCCAATGTCAAGTAATGTGGGGAAACAAGTGGAAAAAATTAGGGAACGAAATTAGGGAAAAATAGGGGGGGAAAGGAAATAACTTTAGGAAACACTGGGTAAAAAAATGGGAAAATATTGGGAAAAAATAGAAGAAGAAAAAATTGAAATAAAATTAAATAAAAAATTGGATATGTATATTTCTGATGTTTTGGAAAAAATTCGCTTCATCATCCTTATCGAGAAAGACCCCCAAAACACTGAGATCTTTATTTTGGTCAATATCGCCTCAATTGATTCTCAAAATCGAGATCACTATTCCGACTTTATCACGAGTCATGTACAACGATCTCTTTTATTGCCTTTAGGTCGGCGATAAACAAAGTCATCGACTGCTTCTGAGATTCACCAGCCACTCACTCTGGGCACGAGGAGACTGACCAGGAGGAGTGAGAGGGGGAAAGTGCATGTGTTAGTGTGTGGAGATGTGTACAAAGAAGAAACAACACACCACTGAATCCTGAAACTACAATCTCTCCAAACGAGCAGATCATCACAGGAATCAGATTCATTTATCGTCATATATACATTTGCAAAGCTGATCTCTGGTTCCTTCTCCCAGCTGTTTTAGAGTCTGCATATTCTCAGGTAAGCAATTCCTGATTATTAAACTGGTTGATGATTATTTCTGATTTATCGCAAGTAATCCAATTAATTGTTTCAGCCCTAACTTGCCCAAACATGACCTTCATACGTTATCCCGCCGGTGTTCCCCAAGCACAGAACGGCGGAGTTTTGAATGTGCGAGTGAATTGGAGGAGGAGGTTGAAGGGGAGGGGTGAGTCCCTATAAGAGCAGCAGCAACCAGCCTCCACGTAGCCAGAAAACCAACTGACGGTGAGGAAGGACAAACATACACCATCATCCTGCAACCCCCCAGGGAGACCTACAGGCACCCACAGCATCACCTTCAGCACAGGTAAGGCACTGGGGGGGGACATGAGTGACCGAGGGGGTCCGGGAGGTGCGTGATCTTTGACCCTGCTTACATTTCTTTGCACTGAATCTGTTACAGTTGCACAATATATCGCAGTATTATTGTTATTGCAATATCAATATTAGGTGCATGTCTATATTGTAAGAAGCCACAAAGGATCACAAAATTGCTGAGGTCTTTTCATTTACCTATTCTTTTTGATAACATAAAACCAAAATGCATTGTAACTTGTGGAGAAGGTTCAGTTTTAGCATGATTTTCATAATTTAGCGTTGATTTTTGTCTTTTTATTTTTGTTTTAGTTTGGTTTAGATACAATTTGACAACAACAACACTTGCCTGCAATCTTTGTTGGAATGGGATACAATTTTGTTGAAACAGTTAAGGAAAATAGCACAGTAATATCACAATGTGGGGCATTTAATATCACATTTTTTCCACATTTTGGGCAATCCCAAAAAAATTTAATCTTATCTTAGACAAAAATGACTCAAAGGTGCTTGAAATAAGACTTTTATGCTGATTTTGATGCGATTTTGACTCGTCTTGAAATAAGATTGCCAATGGATCTAGACAGATTGTTCTTGACTATTTTGTCTCATTTCAAGTTTTTTTGTCTCATGTTAAGTGTTCAAGTTAATTTTTCTTATTATAAGCGAATTAATGCTTGTTCCATTGGCAATCTTATTTCAAGACGAGTCCAAACCTGCTCAAAATTAAACAGCATTAAAAGTCTTATTTCAAGCTCAATTCAAGCATTTTTTCTAAGATAAGATGGCATTTTTTCCAGTTTTGTTCCCACTTGGAAATGATTAATGTATCAAATCTCCTGTAATCCTAGCACCATTCTCTACGATATCAATAGAAAGTACTCTTAATAAATACTTTTGAGGGCCAAATATTGACCAGAGTAATTCCTGCAGCTGAATGCATGCAACCATCTAAAGATCTATGAAATGATAGACCTTCACTACAACACTAATGATAGTTTTAACCAAAATCAATGCATCATCTTTAAAGGATTAACCTGTCAGTCCTAGAACATCTTCAAGGAGCTCTATGTGTGAGAGTAAAAATGATATGGAGGGCGCTTGCACACTGTCGTCACACATTGTCACATTTAGTAAAAGGTCGTGATTCATCCATTCTGATTTGTCATGAATTATTAAGGCCTGAATTGCTGCGGTGCTTACGTGGTTTTATGAATAAAAGCCGTTTTAAAGGATCACACTTTGAACTACACAAGCGAGTGAATGCTTGGATAAGTTTATTTGGAGTAACATGAAAAACTATGATGGCGTATTTGTTCTGAAGCTGAGAGAGTAAATGATGAAACTGTCTTGACATGAGACAGTATTTAAGACAGACCTTTTTTAAGATTACTGTTTTTTAAAGTGCCAACACTGCATTGTTACACACAGCGGTATTTACGTCTTTTTGATAATTACCCTTTGAGTGAATAATTAACATATTTTTCATAGTTACCACTCAAGATTTGCCATATTACAGAAAGAATATGACTTTTTAAGCTGAGGAAGATTTGGAGACATACAGTCAATTGGAAATCTAATGAATAATACAAACCACTTACATTGGGTTGATATTCATCTCCTGCCTAATCTCCTAGCATTTATGACTTTTCCCCATAGGCCTATATAGAACATAATCCGACCATAAAAATATAAAATTATTATGTTAGGATAATAGCTTTGGAGTTAACTTAAAGAACCCACATAACCCTCGACCATCTCGTTTGTTCGTTCATGCCTCTCTCATGGGCTGAATGTAATGTACAAATTATTTTTAACAGTGCTCTTTCTTTCTGCGAATCACTAGTTTCTCTCTACCACACCTCATTACCTTCGTGGAACAACTTCCTTGACCCCAGGAACCACTCACATTCACAGGCCGATGAGTGAAAAGAGATTACTGGATGACATGGCCGGTGTGTGGCTTTGCACATGCGGTGTTCAGCCGAGTATACAATGTTCTCCGCTCACCAGGGGACCGCCCATCCTTTTGTACGAGCGGGATGTCAATTATCTTCTATGTCCACGCTACATAGGTCCAGTAAGCTGTAGATGAACAAGTAACATTTCCCTGAAGAGCTTGTAATTGTTGAATGACATTACATTGTGTGACTTCATGTGTGCGGAGAAACATATAGAGATAGAGCTCCATGATCCCCCCTCCTGGAACCGCCACCTTAACGTGGTGGAGGGGTTTGAGCGCCCGAATGATGCTGGGAGCTCTGTTGTCAGGGGCTTCGTGCCCCTGGTAGGGTCTCCCATGGCAAACAGGTCCTAGGTGACAGGTCAGACAAAGAGCGGTTCAGAAGCCCCTTATGAGAGATCAAAAGGCCTGGTTAGAACCATGATGCTGTCCTTCTGTGGACCCACCACCTGCAGGAGGAGCCATAAGGGGCTGGTGCAGTGTGATTTGCTGCCCCCACGACCCGGCAACAGACAAGTGGAAGAAAATGGATGGATGGATGGATGGATGGATGGATGGATGGATGGATGGATGGATGGATGGATGGATGGATGGATGGAGCTCCATAATCCATTAATAAATGCCAATGTTGAAATGTCAGACCTTAATCATTTGTACTTATATCTGAACAGAACCAAGTAACAACATTAAACTCTAATCAAAAAACTAGTTGTTGAACAGTAACTCCATCAATGTTCGACAGCTCAAGCTCCTCCCACTCAGAATCTCCATAGACCTTTAGAAAAAAGAGTTTAAAAGAGTTTAAAATAACATAAACATAAAACACACTTTTAAATATTTTGTATTTTCTCCGTGCAATGGTCAGTGTTAGCCCATAGCTGATTTGTCTCCGTCATGCTTTTAAACTATTTTTGAAGAAGAAAAAACATTTAGTGAGAGAGAGATTTAGAATGTGATTCTTTTTAAACTTCCAGTACGGGGCGGAGCCTCGATAGTCCCGCCCACCACCGGGTTCCAGAAGCAAATTTGTCTTGTTTTGTTCATGGCTAGTTTTTATGTATGTAACTTCTGACCATGAAATAGCCAGTAAATTACAAAACTTATCTGAAACTTTACAAACCAGAGAATTCTAAAAGCATCGTGCGGTGTTTTCAAATACGTTCACGTTATGTGCTTTAAAACTGTTAACATATAGCGTACTTTTTTTTTTAGAAATCCCAATGGCCAAAGTTTTCTTGCAGAACTCTCCAGTGGCTCTGTTCATGCTAGCAAACATCCCATTGAAAATGTCTATAGACCAGGGGTGTCCAAAGTGCGGCCCAGGGGCCAAATGTGGCCCTCAGACCATATTTTTGTGGCCCTCAGCCTTCTTGCTGAATCGGCACACATCACCATTGTTGCCCCTTTTTATTTCAAGTTTAATAATTCTACACAATTTTAACCTAATAAGTAACATTTTATTGTGAGGCAGAGCTGGTACCTTTGCTAAATACACCTAGTCAAAGGTTTTGCGGCACTGACCACCACCGATCTGTGGCCCTTCACCCTGTGCATGCAAGTATGTGGCCCCCCATGGAAAAAAAGTTTGGATACCCCTGCTATAGACCTTTAAAAAGAAATCATAGCTGAAGCTGCTGACCATTGCACAGATATTTATATTTATATTGTGAGTTTTATCTCCATTCGTTACCACACACAGAATTGAGAATGGGATTTTTACATTCAGAATTGTTGGAGCTCCATATAGAGAAACTGAGTATAATAATTAAAAACTAGCTCAGACTTTAATTCAATTTGTATGCCTGCATTTGTTTTATTTGTTGCTGGATCAGAAAGAAAAAACAGCCCAGAATCTGCTGTTATTATCTCTAAACATCCCCAATTCCTTCACCTTAACCAGTTCAACATTGACGGGGGACATTTAGCATCATCTGTAATTTACATAACAGATTTGGGGCCTTGTAAAACGAGCAATTTCAAATGGTAAAAATAGCATAGCATATTGTACTTTTCAGCTTGCCTTTATAAATGACCCCCCTGACGTTCATCCGAATCAACACTTGAGTACGACAAAATCACAAAGATACACCAAATAATCCATGACAACCTCCTTGCTAAACCATCCCCACTTGGATGGTGGGACATGCAGATAGTTATTATTTATATATTCATAGCATTTTTCTTTCTTTCAAAATAATAAGTAAAAAAAAAAGAGTTGATGGCCCAGTGTGACAGTGTGTGGGCCTAACATTAATCAACTTGAGGTGATTAGATCCAGTCAGAAGGGAAATTGATTTAGCTTCTGTCATTAGCCTACAGGCATTAGCATGTACTACCCTATTTACCCCAGCCACCACATCCTCGGCTCATAGTTTACTGCATATCATTTAAAGTTTTCCTCTTTAATGTGTCACTTAATTTCATTCAAGAACAAGGTAGCAATATAAGCAAGCAAATCCCCCAAAGACATACGAGGAGGAACGAAGGAAAATTAAGATATTCTGCGTAATTGAGCTTGTGTATTTTATAATAAACCTCAACAATTGACTCGAATGGATCTGCTGTCCTTGCGCAATGCGGTGCACCAAACTAAAACAAAGAGGACAATGTATTTCGAGTGGGCACGTGACGACTTGTCAATCTGAGAGACTTTTTTTTGACGGATAAATGTGATCCGCTGTCGTTTGGAGGCTAAAAAAACAAAGTAGCATTTAATTACCTGTCAAAGTGCCTCATCAACCAACAAAGCCTATACTGATTTTGCCGTTACAACGCTGGAGTCCTCGCTGTGTCTTGCGGGGAGATTCTGCTTCTTTTTTTTTTTTCTTTTAATTTACATTGCAGTCCTTTATCAGATGAAACAGTCCAAGTTCTAATATGCATGAAGTAAAAAGCCCTCGCTGCAGCTTAGCTTTGAAAAAGTAAAGTCGAGAAATGTACCACATGTAGTTTCTGTGTCCAGCCAGGCAAGAATAATCCGGCTTTAGGACACTTTTGCCGCACAGAGTCAATTATTTTATATTGGCCGACTTGATGAGAAATGTAATGGTGAAAGAAATAATAGAGAAACATTTTCAGTCATTCAGTGCATGTTCTCCTGGGAAATCAGTTGGCAAGTGTAGGCTATGTTTAGAATAGGCTAAGAAACTTTGGCCACAGTGTAGTGCTGGGTTTCAAGGTGGAAGTGGTCAGTTTTTAAGCCACACTGCGGAGCATTCCAGGTTATGTGTTGCAATGTCGCATCTAAAACTGTCTTAAAGGAATAAGCCACCGTTTTTACATACTGAGATATGTACTTACCTCAGCTTAGACGAGTTGATGTGTAACTGTCTGGTCTCTGTGCGTGCGCTCAGTCACGCAAATGTTGTTAGCATTTAGCCTCTCCAAGCAAAGGTATAGCTCCAAACTGGGGTGAAGTTAGAAGCTACCAAGCTGTTCCACGTTTCCCCTATTTAAAGGGACTAGATGCAAGGTACTATATTAAAGGAATAGGCTGCCGTTTTTCCATACTGAGATATGTTCTTACCTGAGCTTAGACGAGTTGAAGCAAACCTGGCCGTGGAAGAGCTTGGTCGCTTCTAACTTCACCCCCGTTTGGTGCTATAGGAATACATTGGTAGAGGCTAAATGCTAACAACATCTTTAGTCGTTTTGTGTGACTGATTGCATGCACAAAGACCAGACAGGTACTTATCAACTCGTCTAAGCTCAGGTAAGAACATATCTCAGTATGGAAAAACGGTGGCCTGTTCCTTTAAAGGTCGTGCATGACGGCACTTTGGACTAACACCTTTTTTGAGTGACAGTGCAGGATTTTAGAGGCAGTTGTGGGGAATAGGTCTGAGCTCATTCTACACATTAGGACATTGCTGGATCATGTAGGGGGAAGAAAATACTTAATTTTAACATTTTTAAACTCTGTGTAGTCCCTTTAAATACAGTTACGTGAGCCTTTACACGATCCAAGTCTAGTTACACAAAATTAAACATGTCGATTTTCTAAGCAGGTTAAAAGGGGCACTATATTGTGAGGCGTAACACCTAGAAAATGTTTAATTTTGTGTTACTTGGATCCTGTAAAGGAGTGGTTCCCAAAGTGGGGTCCAGGGCCACCTGAGGGGCCTCAGAGGCACTACAGGAGGAAAAATGCATTTATCTAGAGAAATGCACCAGTTTAAACCAGTATTTAGCCTACTGTCATTACTAGATGTTACTTTTAATGTCATTTTAGCTGTGAAATTATAAAAAAAAAATCCTTTGAATGGAGTAAACTATTATGATTTGGGGGGCCTCGAGAGATTTTCTGATCAATAAGGGGTCCACGATGTCTCGGACTTTGGGAATGGCTGGTGTAAAGGCTCACATAACCGTATTTAAATAGGGAAAACATGGAACAGCTTGGTAGCTTCTAACTGTAAAAATGGTGGCCTATTCCTTTAACACTCAAAGCATACAGGCGAGCGATGCCAAAAAGGTTCTCTATGATAAACAGCTAAACATACATAGTGATAAAATTAATATTTTACTCTGTTTTTTCGCCGAAGTATTTTGCAGTTTGCTTTCAAATAATGAACTCTCCTCTGTCTGTAGAAGGAAGTGAAATTGGCTCATAAATCTCGAAGTTGGTCTCAGTCTGTTCCTTGTCTATACTGTAGGATCCCCCCATGAGCGGCGCCTCAGAGCTGCACCAGACACTAATGACTTAATTAACTGGTTTACTTAATGGTTAATCAGTTCATTAAAACCACACTAATTGTGTTTGAAGAGCTCCCCCGAGAACCCGCAAGGTGTCAGAATGAAAGACCACTGCAGGGATAGCGCTGTCTATAGCTTTAGAAATAGGCCTTTCCACAATTTTGAAATGTAGAGATGATGATGATGATGGATACACCAAAACAATTCAGGATTAGTCAGGCCTATTGAGAAACGTAACATGAGTCATTGTAGGGGGTAATGAATGAATCAGTCGTTTGTAGACTCTTGAGGGGCAAAGAAGAAGAAGAAACAACAACATGTAAACAACACATCTTTAACATTTACTGTTTGAGTTGCAGTAATGTGGTGCTTTTTCTTTAATATAAATGTTTTTACTCAAATCTTGCTCATGATTTTTTTTTATACAACATATTAATTCAGTAGAGCAGTCACATTTCAGCCTGGCCTTGTCTACCTCATTGTTAAGTTAGGTTTTGTTAAACTTGCAGCAGTTAGTACAATACCTGACATAAAAGACAAAGTACAGAGGAACAAAAGGATCGCTCCGGAATGTTTGTATAAGCTCTCAGTCGTGCAGGAGTTGTCAATTGAAGACAAAGACTTTTGACTACGGCTCTGGAATGAATTAACTATCAGTTCTTAATCATAATTTCTGAATAAAAACCACAGCTGGGCCAGAGAACAAGAAGCTTTGAAAGCTCCTTCGTGCGTTACCTGCTGCGGCTCGATGTCAGTGACAGGGGGCGAGACACATTCAGGACAAATGATGCAAGCTGTCCAGATCTAGTGCCATCTGGCAACCACCACCGTCCACCTTTCCCACATCCATTTCTGCTAAAACTACACTCCTATGTCCTTCAATATTTCAACTTTCTATGATCACAAGCTCAATTTTAATTGAGTAGACTGTTGTCACTGCCAATTAGATTAGAGCAAAAAGAGCATGCTCAGCAATTAAGCTTTTATCAGTTTCATTACTCGCATGTCTCGCATTTAAAAGAACATTCGGAAATAGATTTTTTATTTTACTTGACTTCAAAAATATGATTCCACATTTCTTATTTCAGTGTGCCTTCGATTGCATTAGACAGTGTGCAAGACATTCCAAGCTTTAAGTGTGTGTTGTGATCTTTATAAGCGCGCTCGGTGATGTAATGTCAGCACAAACAGTGACTCAAATTGTCGCCAGAGGCATTGATTGAGGCGTCAATTAAATCAGTTAACGAGTTTGTTAAATGAGTCGAAAACTCTCAGCGTGTCTCTGACGTCAGGCCCCACACTCAGGGCCGTTCCCACCAGGAGAAGGTCAAACCACTTAGTCTTTGGCACATCTCTTTCTTTTTGCATTTTTAGCGCTGTTTTCCTATATCTATTCAGTCAAAGTTTCAATATTACTTCATTTGCTACATAATAAAATAGACATCATTAATATATTTTGTGTTGTCTGTTACGATTGTTATTATATTTATTTAAACTAACTCTGTTAAAGAATGTGATCTTTGTGGATGATTCACATGTCTGTTGATGTGCAGGAGACGGTGGAATGATGAAGACCGCGGTGGCTCTGCTGCTGCTCTGTCTGTGTGACCTGGGACGGAGCGACTGCCAGGCCGACTGTCTCTCCTGCAGCCACATACTGCCCAAACGGCTCAGCTTCAACACAGTGGTGAGCCCTCTATCTGGCCTTATCGATCATCTAGTTTAGATGGCCATAAGAACATCATTTTATAGTAAAATTTATAGTAGCCTACACGTACCGTTTGTTTTTAAGACAGGGTCTTAGCTCAAAGCGCTGGACACTTTAGTGGATGGGCTTAAAGGGACTATACGGAGTTTAAAAATGTGAAAATTATGTATTTTCCTCCCTCTACATGTTCCAGCCATGTCCTAATGTGTAGAATGAGCCCAGACCTGTTCACCTCAACTGCCTCTAAAATCCTGCACTGTCACTCAAAAACGATTTTCCACCTTGCACAAGCTTAATATAGAAGTTGCAGTTACACGTATGACCTGAGGTGGCAGTAGAGAGTATAAAATGGCGAACTTGCATCTCGCCCCTTTAAGGATTTAAGGATTTTATTGTAAAAAGTTCTGATAATAATACGTACCTAAGCTTTAAAAACAAACAAAAGTAAACTATTGAATGATTAAGTATTAAAAGGTTAAATTGTGTCTATACCCAAGCCCAAATTAAAACTCAGAGTCCATGTTACCACTTTTATATAGGCTATCTTTGAGTGGAAATGATATGCCATACATCAATATACATTATACCCAAAGCAAGGTTATTTTATTACTCACTACTTGTTTTTACTTTCAGCTGTTACATATTCTAAGCGACATTCGAGATATGGTAATAATTCATTTCTCTTTGTGTCTTAGGTATGTCTTATTGAGTGTGAAGGAAACGTCTCCCCAGCTTTTTCTTGGGACTTTTGTCGTAAAGCGCTGCTTAGGCCATTCGAGGCTCTGAAGGGTCCGGCAAGAAAGAGATCTCGGGAAGAGGTGGAATCTCTTTTTCCAGATGAGGAGGAGCCAGTAGAAAACGATCTGCTTCTGCCCGTCGCCTTGCAGCGCTTTGACCATGTAGCGCGATCATTTGGACTTGATGAAAGTGACATGGGGGACAAGGGCAGCTTGATGAACACCGCCTACAATTCCCAGAATGCCTTGTCTCTTGAGGACAACTATGAGGATGAGGTGGGGCCGGAACAGGTTGATGCTGATGGGACACCACAAGGTGATGCAGGGTTGAGTGTTTCAAAGAGGTTTGGAGGCTTTGTAAAAGGGCGGCATGGCTACAAGAAGATAATGTCCCCTGGAAGATCATATCAGAAAAGATACGGCGGTTTCATTGGCATTCGTAAGTCAGCCCGAAAGTGGAACAACCAAAAACGTTTCAGTGAATTCCTAAAGCAGTACCTAGGCATGAGCGCTCGAGCAACTGAATTCAACAGCATGTCAGAAGACCTCACCTCACAAAACGAAATCTAGCAGCAGTCATCTGCTTGCCTCTTGCATGAATGATATTTGAGAATCTGTTGACTTAAACAAGATGAGGTTCAAATAGGGCTGGGTACCCTTAAAACTGTGGCTCTTAATCAGTGGAGTTTTGTGACCACCTCTCAGTAAATTGCAACCAGCCGGGGCCCCAAATAAAAGTATTAAGTTCAACATGTTATAAAAATATTTTGCAGTTGAACCCTGTTTTGTCTATTTGCTCTAGAAATAGGCTATTTCTGCACAAGTTCTGTACAAGCAAAGCTAAACCATCAAAACAATGCATCAATAGTCAATTTTATCAACCACTGGCAACCCACTTTAAAAGGCCTTTTGGGTCCCAACTTTTTTGGGTCCCAACTTACAGTATCAGTTGAGAACCACAGCCTTAAAAGGTGCTTCTATTTGGAAGTTGGAAACAAAATTAAAATATTCTTCTATTGATTCCAAGTTTCAATGCTAGCAGGTCCCAAGATAGCAGAGGAGAAAGTTACTTGCCCATCCTAATAAGAAAAAAAAAGTCAAAGTCTTTTATATCGTGTATGATTCAGCATATGAAGCAAATACTTTTTGTTCAGATCTTGCTTTAGTGATACAATAAATCAGAACTTATTGAAGAAGGCTAATACCTAATGGTGCTGAAAAGAACAACACACATGAATGGCAGCGAGCCCTTAAAATAGACCTCAAATAGACCACAATCTAAAGCATTGTTGCCAAAAGCTAAGAGAAACATCAAGCCTTTATAAACTGTTCAATTAAAAAGTCTTAATGAAGATGGTGACTACAATTTGGTTATCACAAGGTTATTCCTGAATGGCATGTGTCTATTGAGCTGTTGAACATTTTCTCTTGCTCACTCAACAACAGACCCATTTATGTGACACACACCTCTAAACAAATTAACAGAGCTGACGCCGCAGCATTTAAACTGTCAACAGTGAAATATCCAAACGCTTTATACAATTCTGGAGAGTACTGCTGGAATGTTTTTTGGGGGTCATTTTTAGTGTTTTTGTTATGGTCATTTGTAACAGAGCTATATCTGACTGTTGTTATCCACTACAAGCTGAAATGGACTGTATACATTTAATTTTTTCATTTTTTAGAGGCAGTGGTGAAATTGTAGCGTCACTACTTTTGTTTGTTTTACTGCAGACACTGCTGTTGAATATGTTATAGAAAGAAATGCCTTCATAGATTACACTGTTAATTATAATCTATGAAATATGCTCACATGAAGCCAGAATTAATTAATTCAGAATCAAATACATGTGAGTTTTACAGGTAGTATTTTTTTCCTGTTGTACATTAACTGAAAGATTATCTGTGTGCCACATAGGCTATACTAAATGACATGTGCCAAACTGTATCACACATCAAGCTGCCGAGGCCGCATACTGATGTCAGATGTTGGATCAAAGTATATCATAGAAATGTAGTAGTGTGTGTTGTGTTTTAATTGTTCAAGAAGAAAAACTGTAAATAGCTGAATTTAAAAAATGTCAATAAAATAGTTTACTATTTCCTTTGTGACTTGTCATGCAGCAACTGATTGTGTGTCTTGGGTCAATTTATTCTTTATAGTTTTCCCACAATTATCAAGTAGACAGCACCACCGTGTGGTCATTAATTTGACAGCACCTTGACATACTAATCAAACCTTATTTGTCTCACGTACTTGAGTCAATCATTTTTATTACCTCGAGGATCCTGTCCATATTTTTGACAATTTTGACATTCATGAGATGAGTGTTGTGTCCAAAACGTATTATTATGTTATTATCATATGATTATATGTATTTTATATCTATGGTCCAAAATGAAGCTAAAATACTCAAAGCATTTTACTGAAAAGCTTCATTAAAATGAACTTTCCTTTGAAAGTAAAATTGAAATACTACTCAGTTTCACCTTTTCAAATCCGAACATATTCCAAGTGCCCCCTGGTTGAGAAACACTGATGTGCAGGGCAGGCCGGCGCTAAAGGTCGTGTAATCTACAAACTAAATTTAAGCAAGAACAAAGGGACGGCAGAGAAGTAAAATTATACATCAGACACTATTGCCCAGGCCATATTCCTCTAGTAGCTCTGCAGATAATGTTGAATAAACCACACCGGAAGTTCTGTCCGTCAGTAATGATCATAACTTTACGGAAGGAAGAACCGCAACAGAAGTTGCCTCCCGGACCTTTACATTCTGTTGAGATTTGGACTTTAAGTTTGAGTCTTGAATTGATCGGGTGAGTGTTGTAGACTTAATTGCTGAAGAAGGCAATGTGTGTTTATGTTATGTGAAAGTCACTGTCACTTAATCTAGCTAGCTTTAGCATGTGTTTACGCTAGTCAGGATATGCTAACATTTAATCTACTTTGCGCAATAATACCTTTACCATAGAAGCATGTACTAGATCAACTATCACATTTGCATCACACATCTGTATGGTAGATCGACTGACATTCTTCTTACACGGACAAGCTCGTAAGCTGCGTAGTAGTTGCAGTGATAGCAGCTCTGGAGCTAGCAGCAGTTTGACAGAAGGCTGTTTTCAAAGAGACAGCTGAAGGTCTAACGTGTTTTGTGTTCACCTTGTTGTTGGGTTGCCTGGCCTTCCTGTTGTCTGCAACTGATATTTGATTCTACCCAAGTAAATATAGCATTATAGTAATAATAGCAGCGTTACAGTTGAATATGAGTTCAACCAGTTATAACATATATGCACTAACTGTGTTATGGTTATATTAACATTAACTCAATTACTTTCTTTGCCCTTTTTCTCCTCAGCTTGTTGCAAAGGCCATGTGCAGCTGTGTGCGGGGCTCCAGGGCTCTGGTCCCTGCCATGCTCCCCAGGCTGCTGCTCCCTCAGACAGGCCACAGACTGACAGGCAGGGCTCTGTGGACTTCTCCTTCCTGCAAGGCTGGCAACACTGACTCCCAGCTGCCTCCCCTGCCTGGACAGGCCCGTGTAGTGATCTGTGGTGGAGGGATTGTGGGCACATCAGTGGCCTATCATCTGGCCCGCTTGGGATGGACAGAGATAGTGCTGCTTGAGCAGGGCAGGTAAGATTTGTTGCTGTATAGTTAATATGTCTACTTTACAGTATTTGTCAATGTATTTGGTAATGACTGTATATTTTGTGTTATTGAAGACTCGGTGCGGGAACAACTAGATTGTGTGCTGGTATTGTTAGTGTTGCCAAGCCTATTTCCATAGAGTGTCAAATGGCAAACTATTCAAACACTCTTTACCAGCAGCTGGAGAAAGAGACAGGAGTTAAAACAGGTGAATGCGTTTAATGAGTATCTTCTCCTGGGCAGTCCGTTCTATGTTTATCCTCACATCATCCTCATCATCATGATCTATATTTTATGTAGGGTATGTGAAGACAGGGTCTTTATGCCTTGCTCAAAATCAAGATAGACTCATCTCTCTGAAGCGCTTGGCATCCAGGCTCAAGTAAGAACCCACTCAAATAAAATTGAATCGAAACTTCACTATGGAGTGTATGCCTGGCCAATAGTCTGGGTTCACACAACATACAGGTACTGTGGTCCCTAAGAAATTTAAACATTTTTGTTTGTTTGTTTAGAGTCATGGGCATAAACTGTAACATTATCAAGCCAAAGGATGTAGCTAAACTCCATCCACTTGTCAACATTCATGACCTGGTGGGGGCTCTCCATCTTCCCGAGGATGCAGTGGTTTCCTCGCCTGATGTTAACCACGCACTCGCTGTGGCAGCAGCTGGACACGGTTTGGCTCGTTTAAATCTTTCTTATTTGTATGTCTTTTAAGCCGGTTTTGTTTAAGGTCTTAATTCAGTCCCAATTAAATACAGGGGACAACAGATTTTTACATGCACTATATAAAAAGACACATATGCATTTTTCCTCAGTGTCTGTCTGACATGAAGCCAGAATTAACTTTTTCCTTTCTTAGATCAATTAGAATTTTCAAAATTCTTTCTATTTGCTAAATGGCATGAGAATGAGAGAATTGTTTTAGTTACTTTCTACAAAGTCAGAAGTTTACATACCGGTACACTAAATTACACCTTTAAGCAATTTGGGAAAGCCCAGATGACGATGTCATGTCCTTGGAAGCACAAGTCTGGTTCATTCTTGGGTGCAATTTCAAGAAACTTGAAGGTGTCGGGTTCAGTGGTTCAAACAATGATGGAAATTACCAGTCAGACAGATCAGAAAGAAGCCGGGTTCTGTCTCCCAGAGATAAATGTGCTGTGGTCTGAAATGTGAACATCAACCCAAGAACAAATGCAAAAGACCTGATGAAGATGCTGAACCTGGTAAGAGTTTGTCATGATCCAGACTGAAACAAGTCCTGTACCGACATCGGTTGAGAGGGTACTCTGTCAGGAAGAAGCTCTTACTCCAAAAGAAACATAAAAAAGCCAAATTGGAGTTTGCAAATGCACACAAGGATAAAGACTTAAATTTTTTGAGACATATCCTGTGGTCTGACGGAAAAAAAAAAATTGTTTGGCCATAATGCTTATAGTCACGTTTGGATGAAAAAGAGGGAATCCTGCAAGCCTGAGAACACCATCCCAACTGTGAATTACGGGGGTGGCAGCATCATACTGTGGGGTTGTTTTGCTGCAGGAGGGACTGGTGCACTTCACAAAGTAGATGACATCATGAAGAAAAAACACCATGTAGAAATATTGGAGCAACATCTCAAGACATCAGCCAGGAAGTTAAAGCTTGGCCGCAGATGGATCGTCCAAATGGACAATTCTCAAAGCAAACTGCCAAACTGGTTACAAAGTGGCTTAAGGATAACAAGCCACTTGTCATCACATCACAATCTTAATCCAGTTGAAAATGTCTGGGCAGAGCTGAAAATGCATGTGCAATGTTGTGGCCTACACATTTGGCTCAGTTACACCAGTTCTGTTCAGTTTGGAGGAATGGACCAAAACTCCTGCCAACTATTGTGAGAAGCTTGTGAAAGGAAATCCAAAACTTTTGATCCGAGTTGTACAGTTTAAAGGCAGTGGTACCAAAAATGAATGAAATGTATGTAAACATCTGGTTTTGTAAAAATGTATATAAAACCGTTGTAGAAAATTCTATCTCTCATTGTAGGTCTATGTTTTGATTTTTGACTGAATATTATATTAAGTACCGTAAGTTTAAATGAAAGGCTTTACAATTTGTTTTAATTTAATCTATTTTACTATGTCCAAATGGTAATGCAATTTTGAATTTTCACATATATCAAATGAATACTAGTAGTTACTCTGAATCCTGGTAGTAATGGTGGTTACAGTGTGTACTGTGCATTCAAGAACACTCTGTATTTCAGGCGTCCAAATATTGGAGCGAACCACTGTCCAACAAGTTGTGGTGGAGAAAGGGCAGGTGATGGCTGTGGAAACAGATCGTGGCTCCATTGAGTGTGAATATTTTGTGAATTGTGCTGGACAGGTGAGTTAGGTTAGGAATGTTACAGTATGAGATTGAGTCTGTAACCAGAAGAACTGCTCTGTTAATATTCATTCTGTTTCAGTGGGCCTATGAGCTTGGCCAAGCAAGTGAGATTAAAGTGTCTATTCCTCTTCATGGATGTGAACACTTCTACCTTCTCACTAAACCAACTGAAGATCCAGCTCAAGCCAATACACCGGGTATGAAACGCTGCATATGTCGATTCATGCGTGAGCGCTGATTTTCCTCAGATAAATAAACCACTCGTCTTCTCTGTAGTGATAGTTGATATGGATGGAAGGATTTATGCACGACCCTGGCAGGGAGGCTTTCTTTCTGGGGGTTTTGAGAAGAACCCAAAACCCATTTTTACTGAGGGTCGCAACCAGCTGGAGATCCAGAATATGCAGGAAGACTGGGACCACTTTGGTAAGTGACATCTTTTCAACCGTTTTTCTGATTAAATTATTTCAGCATATGTTTCAGTGACAGAAGTGTTTACAGATTAGAAGTAACAGAAAAAAGATAGTTGTTTTGGATAGTCCACAAATGGTAGACACTTAGACAAACAGAAAACTGCAAAATACAACCTCCCAAATTTATGTTTATGTGGGATAATTATTTTTTGATAAAAGTACATTTGTTGACTTTGCTTAGGTAATTTGAACCCAAATATTCTATTATTACTCACAAGCGTGTACTTTTTTGCTATAGAACCCATGTTGAGTGCACTATTGAGAAGAATGCCAAATCTGGAGTCTGCAGAAATTCATCAGTTGGTCAACTGCCCCGAATCATTTACCCCCGATATGCGCTGTCTAATGGGGGAGACGCCAGGCGTTTCTGGATACTACGTTCTGGCAGGAATGAACTCATCTGGCTTGGCTTTTGCTGGTGGAGCCGGAAAGTATGCAATAATTACTTAAAATATCTACATATTTATTCTCCCTTGTAATCCCGGTGGTCTTCTAAGGTTTCTAGCTGAATGGATGACCTATGGGTACCCTTCTGCCAATGTCTGGCCACTCGACATCAAGCGCTTTGGAAACCTGCAAAGTAGTCGAACCTTTCTGCGCCACAGAGTCATGGAAGTCATGCGTAAGTCATTGCTCCTTCCTTTGGATCGGTGTCTTCACAACTACATCGAAACAATGTTGTTATTTGCTTAATAAAATAAATGATATTGCTAAACAGTGCAAAGTAGTTTCATGAATAAGAACAACGATGTATTCACTTTGTATTTTGTGTAAATTTCAGCTCTGTTATATGAGCTCAAGGTGCCACGATGGGACTTTCAGACAGGCCGCCAGCTGAGGACTAGCCCTCTGTATGATCGTTTGGACACACAGGGAGCTCGCTGGATGGAGAAACATGGCTTTGAGAGACCCAAATATTTTGTTCCTCCAGGAAAAGGTAGCACAGATTAACTTTTTGCTTATTTTTGTTTTTGTTTGCTAAAGAAACAAACAAGTCTTCACTCTTGGCAAAATTTAAATTTCAGATCTGCTCTCACTGGACCAAAGTAAAACTTTCTACAAACCGGACTGGTTTGACATTGTTGGAGCAGAAGTCAAGTGCTGCAAAGAGGCCGTTTGTGTCATTGACATGTCTTCTTTTACAAAGTTTGAAGTTACTGTAAGTAACTTAACAGTATGCTCCCAATAATTTATATCAAACCTGCTTTCTCAAGTGTGGTGCCTGAGCCCCTTTATGTTAACATAATGCATAAGTGAGTATGTTTTATAATATATATCTAACCGTACATTTTGTTATTGAAAAATGCATGACATTTTTCTTTTGTTGAGTTGTTGTCTCTTTATGTTACAGTCAGCTGGAGACCAGGCCCTCACTCTGCTTCAACATCTGTGTTCAAATGACCTTGATGTTCCTGTTGGACATATTGTACACACTGGGATGCTGAATGATAGGGGAGGATATGAGAATGACTGCAGTGTGGTACGATTGAGCAAGAACAGGTTAGAAAATACATGTTTTCTACATGATATTTATGCACAATAGCGCTTCAACAGTGTCGTGTTTGCAGTTTCTTTATAGTTTCTCCAACAGACCAACAAGTTCACTGTTGGTCCTGGATCAAAAAGCACATGCCCAATGATCCACACCTCCACCTAGAGGATGTCAGCTGGAAGTACACAGGTCAGTACAAATACTGCAAAATAAAACTGTACATACTATAAAGTGGACTTTGCCGTTGTGCCACAATTCTTGGCAAATGAAGTACAGAGTGTGGCAGTGAGGGCAGTGTGATGTCATTGGGTCTAAGTGGCTGGTACTGGCTGGTTGTGCTGTTTTTTTTTTATTTATTTTTTTAAATAATATAAATATAAATATAAATATGAGACATTATTTTTATTTTCATTCCTGCTTTTCCTTTTAAAAAGCTCTTAATCTAATTGGACCACGGGCAATGGATGTCCTGGCAGAGTTGTCATATGTTTCAATGACGCCTGACCACTTTCCCTCCATGTTTTGTAAGGTAGGAAAATTGTTATGTTCTTAAAAAAAACACTTAAGTTCTAAATGAAAAACGCTGACCTTATTGTGCACTTACAGGAGATGAGTGTGGGATACGCCAATGGAATCAGAGTGATGAGCATGACTCACACTGGGGAACCAGGCTTTATGCTGTATATTCCAATTGAGGTGAGGACTGATTACAGATTATTTCATCATGTATAAAGTAAAAAAACAAACAAGGTTTTTAATTTTCAGTCACCTTTTAATGTTCACAGTATGCTCTCCATGTGTACAATGAAGTGATGTCAGTGGGTCAAAAGTACGGGATTCGTAATTCTGGGTACTACGCACTGCGCAGTTTGCGAATTGAAAAATTCTTTGCCTTCTGGGGCCAAGACCTGGATGCCTTCACTACACCACTGGAGTGCGGACGGGAGTTCAGAGTAAAGTTTGATAAGGTGTGTTGGATGGTTATGAAACAGAATTTTGAAATGTTAGAATAGATATTGTCTGAGGGACAACAAATCGCAGTAGCTGGCATTCTGTTTGAATGTTTCAGCAAGAGGTAGAACTCGACAACAGAAACATTAGGAGACCACTATAAACTTCCATTTGTTATTATGGGTGTTTTTTTTTGGTAAAAACTATGTATTAAACAGTCTCTGTATCCCAATAGGACACAGATTTTCTTGGTCGTGAGGCTTTACTGAGACAGCGGCAGGAGGGTGCGACTCGAAGGTTTGTCATGTTGGTTCTTGATGACCACGACACTGAGCTGGACCTGTGGCCGTGGTGGGGTGAGCCCATCTACCGCAATGGTCAGCTGGCTGGCAGCACGACCAGCAGTGCATACAGTTACACCCTGGAGCGCCATGTGTGCCTGGGCTTTGTATCACCCCCACCAGGCCCAGAGGGGCTGCCAACACCCATCACTCCAGACTTCATCAACAGAGGGGACTATGAAGTGGACATTGCAGGCCAGCGCTATCCAGCCAAAGCCAAACTCTACCCCTTCAGTTCCTTGTTCACCCAACAAAAACGGCGCAAAGACGACCTGGAGCTCAGCAACCTTCAGGGCAAGTAATGTGTAGAAGCAGTTTTAATGTGCCCCTAATAGGGGTTATTTGGCACTCCACTACATCACCAACCCACTCCTGCTGAACCTGCACTGTGCCAACCAATTTCATTTCATCCTACAAACGGCTGGTTGCACCTTCACTCTGTGTCTTTCTCTGTTTCGCTTTCGAAGTGCAATATCAAAAAGCATCAAATATTAGATGCCATCCATCTGTCTTTATTATCAAGTGCCTTTTATTAAGGCAACATCAGCACAAGCTGCTGAGAACTGTCACTTTATTTGCATAATTTTCTATTTAGGAATCAAGTCTAAAGTGGCAAGCCTTGACTGTTTTTGACTGTCAATGTCATATTGTATTTATGTGCAATTACTTTCAGAGTCGGCTACAGTGGGGACTCCACATATAGGTCAGGTTGTACCATTGTGTGGCTATTTTCTCTTTGAACACATAACAATTAATTCAAAATCTTTCATCTTATCTTTTACATTGGAAAGAAAGCTTGTAACTATATCATAGCCTTGTGATAAGGCTTCCCTTGTTTCTTTTATTGGGGAAATATCACAATATTTTGTGTTAAAAGTGACGTCATGTTGCTGCGTGAGAGGTCGTTGACTTGTGATATAACAAGTTATCTATGTTGTCTGTATAGAGTGTTTTTGTTTTAATTTTTGTCATTGTTCATGTGAATGTAAGGCTGATGAAAGAAAGGTACATGAAAAATGCTCTGGGCTTTTCCCAGATATATTTGCAAGCAAACTTGATCTTAAATGGGTCCTGTAGACTTTTACTGACCTAGTGTTGACATGAAAAGGGAAGGCTTAATTTACTCTTACAATAAAGCTGTGTATTTTTGTATAGATTTCTATTGGTTAAGTTATACTGTCATGTGCTGCAATTCAGTCATATCTGAAAAATGCTGTGTGTGCATGGGAATAGTCCATTGCTACATACTGTAGACTGCAAACTTGGGAGAAAAAATATCTTAACTTTTTGGACAAAAGGCACATCTTATTAACCCCTGTTGTAAATTATAACAGCCGTTATAGCCGTCCTACTGCTATATATCAAAACTATTACTATTACCACTTCCTTTCTTTTCTCGACATCACCAGTGCTGCAACATTATCTTACCATTTAAGGGCTACATTTAGAACTTCGAATTGAAGGATGTATATTTGTAGAGACTTCCCCAATTATTTCCCCTTCAACCAAATATATTTGTTCATGTATGATAAATGTTTGCACAATCATTAAATGTTTGTTTCTGATTCCTTGTAAGTGCTTGTTTTACTTCAATGAGAGATATATTATTAAAAGGAACCCCTAATGCACCTCCCATTACTGTCATGCTCAAATAATGAATGCAAGGCCAGGGCCATATACAAAAAAAAGTATTTTACTTATACAACATGTTAGCTTGCATAAAACAAAGTACACTAGGCATCATGTCCTCCGAGCTTTGCGTGGGCGGCATCCATTATGTGGCACAGGCGTGTTGTCAGTGATCGATACCACCTCCAGACCTCCCATTGTTAGGCCTTGGATTGCAGCCTGCATAAGACAGAAATGTATTTAATGACACATCGAGGTTGACAGAAAGTTACAGTTTTCTATTCAGGCGTGACATACTTGTCCCGGTCTGTTACAACACAACTATACGTGTGAAAACTGATGTCTATGCCCACACTTATTTATTTGCAAATACTAAAACATTTGGATACATTTGCAACTAATGTCAGCGGTTACCAGCAGCCTCACTTCCATTTTTCAGGTGACTTTATTAAGTTAATATTGGTTTATGGTAAGGGATTGAGGTTAGGATTATGGTTAAGATTAGGAAAAGGGATTCAGTGAAACGAATGTAGGGGCGGGATCATGGCACAGCTGGGTTGGAAGATGGAAAGACGCTGTCAGTGTGGGCCAGCTACCACAGTGTTTATATTTTTGGGGAAAAAATAAAAAGGTTATAGTCATTGGGGGATAGAACAAACCATGTCAATCGGTGTGTATTGTTTTTGTTCCTTAAAAGTGTCCAAGTAAAGATCAAAGATTCAGCTACTGTGACAAGTCTACATTTTTAAGCCACTTACCAGACGCCCTGGGCCAAGTCCTTTCACCACAACACGGACATATGTAACTCCTTTTACTGTTGCTTTCTATTTACGGCGGGGCAAAAAAAGAGATTCTGGTCTATTTACGAGTAAAAATACTGGGATACTTGGTAATAATCCAAAGGTTAGCAACTGAATAGACACTTACTGCTGCAGCTGAGAGTGCTGCCGTTTGAGCTGCAACAGATGTTGATTTCTTAATGTTTTTGAACCCTTCTGTCCCACAGGATGTCCTGACAAGAGACCTTCCAGCACAATCTGTCACCTGAATGTGTGTGCTGGCAAACACATTTAAGTCATTAAGTCATAAGTATAGAATACATGTTTCCTTTTCTTCAAAGAAACCTACTTGTTATATGTGGCCTTTACATGAACTTCTGCCAACTCCTCAAACTTCTTTCCACCCCATCTCAGTGGACTGTCCTCACCCGGTAGTGGTGGGATGTGGCTGAAAAATAAAGAGAATTTCAAGTTACAGTTGCAATATTTCGTGTAAAGCAGCACAGATACAAATACTCGCCTAAAATCTTTAGAGGTGGCTCTTGAGTCTGTGGTGGATTCTGCGACCTTCTGCAGACTGACAGCGCTGCTACATAATGTTCGCTGCATTACACCTCCAGCCCATCTAAAACAAAAACAAAAATCAGTATGAAAACAACATTAAACTCAGAAGGAAACTGCATTATGCCACTGAAATAAAAAGATGAACCGCAACATGCATACAGTGACATTCAAAGTAAGCTAACACAGAGATGCTGAACATTTACCGTGGACTTCCGTTGGCATGATTCAGCGAAGCAGCCAGTTGACGACACACAGCACTTGTACAACTGATCACACACCGTAAATTAAACATGTTGCAAATATTAACGCAAATATACCACCATTTAATAAGACATTGTAGGTAAAAGGCAGTCGTAACGTGACATTGAGGCGTGAAAAACGCGTCACCATGGACTACCCCATTGTTAACCGTTGTGGGGGGGGGTTATTCATTTCGTTAGGCTGAACATAGGCAAGATTCGCTTCATAGCTTCATTTTCAAGTACAAATGAACATAGTAAAAGCTAAACAATTCAAAAGCAACGCTAAAAGTTGTGTGGAAAAAGCTCGAAAAAGATAATCACACACCTTTATTTCGTAATGGACTGTGCCAACAAGCCGAAAAGCATTTTGGGAAGCGCTGCTGCCTTCAAGTACAACACAGTTATTTCGCAACTCAGCTGTTTGCGGTGAATCTGTAAAATGAAGCACATGGCGTTTTAAATATTGAGTTGTGTATTAGTTACATTATCTCTAATATGATTCATTACCTACACAGGTCGAAGCTTGAAATATATATTATCTTTTCTTTCTTCTTTCTTTTATCACCGTTGGAACCACGTTTACATATTGTCAGTGAATGCAACAAAGGGTAAAAATGGCTGCTCCCTGTGGAAGGATGGCGAGTCGATCTGTCGTACAGTTTTTATGTACCTTTTCCCGTACTACAACCGGGAAGTTGGGATTTCGCCAGTTTAGTTCCAGTTCTGTGTGCCGGATGGCGCTTAAGACCAAAACAGTTTCGGAGTCAGCCTGCCCTTCTCCTTACAGTTTATCGGCTGCCGTGTACCTGCAGCGGCTGCCCGTGCTGTCCGCGGACTGCACCGCTATAGAGCAGGACTTCAGAGACTTGATGCTGCAGGTAAATCAACTCTTCAGTCTTTAAAACGTGCATTTACAGTGGGTTTCGTTGCTTCACAGACACTTGACTTAACGACAACGATGTAACACTTTAACAGTTGAAAATGGGGAATCGTTTCTTCTGTCTGAGGGTTCATGTCAGTCATGAGAAATGATTAAAAAGTCACCTGACATTTTTGGAGATCAGGAATTTGCACAGAAACTGAAAATAAAGCCAAACATTCCTTTCAGTCCTATGATTTTTTTCTGGTCTATGTCACGATAACAACATTTGAAGTTTGAAGAAAATATCGTGAGAAACGATATTCTTGACCACTCGATGGCTGTGAAACGAACTAAAAAAAGAGAAATGTCGATATTCTCTTGTTCTGAAAGACCTTCTTGACATATCTTTAATAACACAAGTTTCAATCAACAGGAAACTCAATGAAACACAATGTAGGCTACTTCTGTGACATTATAAAATAGGATAAAGAAATAAGGAAATGATTTGAGTGAATGTAGTGACGATAAATATTGAGCCAAAAATGTTTATTTGTCATTTATTAAATACTAAGTCAATATAGTAATTATCGTGACAGGCCTACTTAATGGTACTAATTTAAAAAAACTGAAACACATGAAATTATTTGAATAACATAGTTTTACACTTATATTGCGCTTTACAAGCTTGTGTTAACAAGGTTCTCAAAGCGTTGTTAGTTATTATTCATTCAATCTATACTAACTGGTGGCCACAGCTGCCCTGTAATGATACGAGACCTCTGTGCCATCAGCTCCTCCGACCACCACCATTCACTCATTCACACAGGCAAAGTGGGTGAAATGTGTCCACCTGTGGGATTCCACCTGCCGACCCTTCTGATTATAAGACGACTGATTAAGCCATTGTTACCCATTTAACATGTCAGGGATAACGCCCGACGAGTTGTCCATTATCAGAAATAACTGGACGACGTGGAGGCGTGAACCGCCCGACACAAAGATATAGAATGTGATTTAACTGTTGCCGGACTAGCTGTACATGATCACTTTTTAACGGACACCCTCCAGCCAATCAGAATGGAGTATTCACCCAGACCATGGTATAATTTATGATATATTATACTCTGCGTGAAAAATTGTGATACGTAATTTCAATTTCATTTCAATGATGCATTTGGCTTTTGCAGATTGAACTGGAGAAAAGTCTGTTGTCAGACCATGAGCTGCGTTTGAGGGAGGACGCTGAGCGAATGAGAAGGAAGCAGTCAGAGGACTATGACTCTGATGAGGAAGACACAAGCATGGATCAGGACATTGTGTTGGCCCAGGACTTGGAGGACTCCTGGGAACAGAAATTCAGAAGCTTCCAGCCTGTTCCAAGAGTCATAGGTCAGTGCAAATAGAATACATTTGGCGACAGCTCTTTCAAACGAAAATCCAAACCCTTTGCTCAATGACTTTCAAATTGTTGCCTTTGGAAAAAGTTATGATCTAGTCCTAAGATGTGGTGGTTTGTTTCATGAGTTGTTGATTTAGCATTGGTTAGGGCAATAGGTAGCGTTCACGTGACATGACAACATTCTAAAGAGCCTGTAGTTTAACATTGAGATGGAGGCAATTGACAGTAACTATGGTAACTGTGGTAACTGACAAAATGCATATTTTTATGTCTTTGTTTTTTGGCTCATATCTCAGTCATTGCTGGATGAATCCACATGAAACAAAAACTGTCACAAAGTTCATTTTCTCCTCTGTCAGCTCAATTTTCGTTTTGGAGATTTCTTACAAAAACTGCATTTCTCCCATAGAGTTGTATTGGCCCTGCCCTCCATCTGACATTATGACATCATCCCATTCTAAATCGTACTATACTTTAAAAAACATTATGTAATTGGTATGTGCAATATTGCAATAACATTGTGATATTTTACTAAACCGTTTCAATACTGTATGTTCCACTGAACACAAATTGTGAGTAATTTGTTTTTCAACAGATTTTGTTGAACAAAGAGTTAAAAAAAAATCAGAACCAAAACATGACTAAATTAAAGGAGCTATATCATGCTATTTTAGCCATTCCAAAGTTAAGTATAGGCATTTATATGATATATTGTACCTCTACCACTATGGAGCACTCATTTTTGTGATAAATATAAGTGTTTTCTGGAGGTATTTTTCGAACCCGGAAGACACAACGCTTCGATTCAGTTAACTCCGCCCCCTCTCTCTGCACATATAACTTTACCGTAATATAAATAAATAGCAATAAGTGAAGTCACTTCACGATGCAGTTATACGGAGTTGACATCTGCAACACAGCTTCATAAATGGCTAACACACATGCTAATATGCTAACACACAAGCTAACCCGCGTTTGGATTTGGATTATAAAAGTTAATCCACTTTGGTTCTGGCGAAGGTTCACAAAACATCCATCAGTGACAGTCACAGAAAAACAATATTTTGGTGAAAGTCGCTGAATCCAGGAGAAAAAAACAGCTGAGTGGCCTCTTCTTGAAAAAGGTTGAATAAACTCCTCGTCCTCGTAGCCAAACGCGCTTCTTTTTCTCCGTGACATGATCGTTAGTTAAGAATGAAGAACAGGTGTGTCCAGTTATAACGAGCTCCATCTTCACAGCTGCAGCGCAAACATGACTGATCTGTTCAGACGCGATGTGTTTGTTTTGGCCACAGCTGACCTGGAAGCACCTCGGGCACATCCTTTTTTTATTTTTATTTTTTTTATTTTACTCTTTGTTTCTCTCTTACGACATAAATAATGAAAAGGCTGTTTTACAAATTAAAATCAGGCCGTAAGCATAGAATTAAGACATTACATTACAGACGTCGAGCACTTCCGTTCCGCTGTTACGACACAACTGAACACTCAGTCGTTCACCAGGAGAGGGAGGAGCAGCTGCTCAGAGAGCAGGATTCAGGAGGATTACTGAGAGCTGCGTGAATGAAGCCACAAACCACTCTGGGGGTGTTTTTGATAAGGAAATAGCATAACAACATGGCTAAAAGCAACAAAAAGTCGATTTCGCATGATATAGGACCTTTAAGGAAATTTAACTTTTGCACTTTAACAAGTTTGATGCAAAAATGTGATCATCACAGTTAGATGGAAGAGTGGTTTTGCGATGTATTGCGGTTCTTTGCAATGCATGTATGACATCACCTAATTTTGTGATAAGATATTGTTCAAAGCAGTACAATGAAAAAATGCTTAAGTACAATATATAAAGTACAAACGGGAACCTGTGTGTGAGATTGGAGAACAGGTGTAATATAAGAGTGCTTTGGAGTGTTGGAGAGAAGGCGAGCTGCTATGTTTTGCAATCTATAAAGGAGGGATTTGTTCATAGTGGTAGACATTGCAGTAGTCAAGCCTTCCACTGAAAGATAAAAAAAAAAGCCCGAATAGCCTTCTCAAGGTCTGCTCTGGTTGAAAAGGGCTTGACATAAGGCCCAGGAGCCTAAGCTGAGAAAAAGTTGCTCTCACCAACGAACCGACCTGCTCGTCAAACCTGTGGTGGGAGTCCAAACTTTAGTGTTCAAGCTACATTTGAATGTCAAACCCCAGTCATTAAACAAAGGGAAAAGAATGAAAGAAAATAAGAGCCCAATGTGGCAGCAAAGATTTCCTCTCATCTCTGCTCACATTCATTTTCAAACAATGCAATTACTGTCTGGAGAGATCTCATAACACCATGTTCTTGTAAAATACCTGTGTGGAAAGCTCTTGTATCACGTCACTGCACACATTCTGATGCTTTTATGACATTCCTCTGTCTGCCTGCCGCGTCTCCGCAAATTAGCATTTTAATCCTCGTCTTCAAAGGAAATGTATGTAACGCTGTGGAGGATTGTGGGAAAGTGGCTTCATCTTTGACCTTTCTTTTTTTTTTTATTAGATGATGTGGATAAAGACTTGACTTCGGTGCAGCGCTGCCTGATGGACTCTCTAGTGCTCCTGGCTGAACAGAAGGTGGGGGATCAGAAGTTGTGGCTGCTGCCTCAGACGCAGTGGCAGGTGGGTGAGACGCTGAGGCAGACGGCAGAGAGGGCCTTGGCTTCACTCCCAGGTGAGAAGTGAGAAGGAAGAACTGCGTGTTTATATTTACTGAGCACTCTGAGCGCGCTCGTTTAGTGATTTCATCGGGCTAATAGCACAAAGGTCAAAAAGTACCATTTCTGTGGATATCGCTCATGGTTAAGGTTGTTTGGGCAGAAAAGCCTTGGCACTAAAATGTTGTGCTTTCAGAAAACATCAGCTTAAGGACATATACCATAATCTTATACTTTTACCACATCCAAAGGAAGTGCATTACAGCTACTCTTTACTGCTGTCTCTTCTCTCTACACACTGCAGTGGTGCAAATTTGTGTGGTTAACATCTACAAACATCCATTTCATTATTGACCAGAAAGTCCTGCTTTCTCTTTTTCAGGAGAGTTCTGATGATGCATCATTGCATTTGGATATGTGCTGTTTGATGACATGGCACCTTTTTAATGTCATGTATCAGAATAAAAACATAATATGAGGGATTTACTTGGTCATAACATAACTGCAATGCCCGATTGGTGCAAATATATTTAACCTTGTGAAGCCTGGATTAATTGATTAAAAAAAAATGATTCTGTGCTTTTTCAATCGACCACAGTGATTTAATGTAATGGAAAACATCATATTTGTCCAAAGCCCTCTTTTTATTGGTTATTTTGGTGAAATTGATATTGAGAACGGTCAAAAAATAAAACTTTTAATCTTTAAATGTCAGACCTTCCTTAATTAAAAGGTCAGCTTGCAAAACATCAGAAACATGATCTGTATTTATAAAATCATTTCCCTGTTCACAATGTTAAAAATGAAAGCCTTTAAATTACATTCACCAAACAGTCTGTGGATTCTTTCCTCATTAGTAAAATGAACATGAAGCGCATTAGTCAGACATTCTTAACAATAGTCTAGTCTAAATGTAATTCAGTGGTAGTTGTTCTGAAAATAAGTCTTACCTCATGACAAATGACAACATGAACAGTGTGCTCTTGGTTCAAATAGATTGAATAGTTAAGCTGAGGTGACGAAAACAATCTTTATATTGTGTTTGGGTACCTAACCCCAGTATGATAACGGCCCCGGGGCCCAGTTGGGCCGGTCCACCTGGACCAATCAGCTCCAGCCTTAACGGTCTTCATAACGAGGCTGCTGCGTTTCTGATCACGCACACTCAAATAATCACTCAAAAAAAAAAGTCTTTCTCCGCTCTCATGGATGCGTTCGCTGCATCTGTTCATCCCCGTTACCCCGCACGAGAGCGCACGTTGTCGGCCCATCCCTGCACTCTGTCTCTGCCCTGTCTCCCTTCTGCAGCCACGTGCGGCGAGACAAGTGCGCTGTGTAACACATTCAAAACGTCCTTATTCTACTCAGAAACCCCCGAGCTGCTGCCGCTAACCCGCTGTAAAGAGCAAAACGTACAAACAAATGAGCCACTAGCACTTTTCTTCATTCACAAATACCAAAAGTAAAGAGTTTTGGGTGGAGTCTGTTTTTCCACACGTGCGCGCGCGTGCACGCTCCAACGTGCACGAGGGGGTGTCGACCCACAGGACACAGGCTGTGGCTCAAATCTACTTCATTATTTCACTGCGCTAAGTTTTCATTTGGACGCAGTCCCCAGAGCTACAGCCAAATCTAACCAACAGCCTTGATTTATGATAATAATGATTAAAAAAAATAGTAAAGTAAGTGAAGTAGCCTATTTTAACTCCCATATATTAAGTGTATCCCCGAATTAGAAATAAAATGTAGAGTAATAAAAAATAAATATAGGCCAAGGATTAATGCCTACGTATACAGTAGCCTCTATCTAACTTTTTTTTCTTTTAAAGTACCGATAAGAGTACCCTTTGAGTACCTGATCGATAGGAGTATCGATAAGAGTAGTACTATCGATAAATCCTTAATGATACCCATCCCTTCTTCCACTAAACACATGTTGCCTGCACTTCTTCTTTTCAAGTATAACTTGGCATATTTCGTTGAATTTTGCTCGAGCACAAAAACAGCCTCTGTATTTAGTCTTGTGTTTTCCAAAAATCATTTAAGGTTGTGTCATTATAATTGTGATTTATAACTGACTTTGGTTAAGCTCTTTTTGGCATAAACTAAATGTTTGCCGCCAATGAAACTACATCCGTGCTGTAGTTAATGTTTTGAGTTGTTTTCAATCACAGACTGTTGATGAAAGAGTTCTTTCCTGACGTTAACCTGCGTCAGTGCAAGGTCTTTGTAAAGTTACATTAGTGCTTCATCCTTCTTTATTTTTCATTGATTAAGAGGAGAATACTTGGCACACCTTCATTTGTAGGTCAAGCCAACAGCGGCTGTAAGATTTAGATGACACAAAGTTAGATTAACATTTTGAAATAGTTGTGGCCATTACTGCAATTAAGAACATCGATTTACACAAATCAGAGATTATTTAGGACTGCATGTTTGCAAACGTGCGCATTAGAGCTCATCTTTTTATTCACTGTGTGTCCTTGTGTCTCTGCAGTTGGCCTTAAGGCGACTTTCCTCGGTAACGCCCCATGCGGAGTTTACAAGTACAAACTGCCCAAGCCTCTTCGCACCGAGAGTTCACTTGGGACTAAGGTATTTTTCTTCAAAGCCATTCTGTCAGACAGCGGTCCTTCTGTACCTACAAACAGCGGTCTCCTCTGGCTGAAGAAAAGCGAACTGCACAGCTTCCTCAAACCGGCCTATATGATGAAGGTCGAACCGGTCATCCTTGACTTGTAAAAAGAATAAAAATGGACAATAGCATCACAAAGTATTTCTTTCCTGTACTTCTGCTTCTTAAGTTTTGTAAGTTAAAACAATATTTACTCTATAAATAAAGTGTGTTTACCAATGACTCTGTGTGCGTCATGAAAGTGATAAGAACACTTGGCTCTGACCTGAATGTTTTAATCCATTTAAAGACAATATCAGACACATTTGGAAGCAACAGGGCTTTGTTTGTTTTGACTAAAGCGGTAATGAGAGCAAGTGAGCAGCGAAGCCGTGAGTGCGCACTTGTTGCTGAACTGAGGGGGCGTGATGGACCTGGACCTGTTAAGAGTCATCTGTTGAGCCTGGCTGGACAGTTTCGTCTGCGAACAATAGGGGGCAGCATCGACACACCGTTCTATAGGCGTGCAGTGATAAGCTATGTAATTATTGGTGTGTAGTGACCTCGGAGGAGCACTGCAGAGAGGGCTTTTGTGATCACCCTGGCTCCCTCGAATTCATACAGAAAATATCCATCAGGCAGGGATAATGTTCCTCGGACTAGCGCTGGTAATTCTTTTTAGGTAAGAGCATTGTGATGTTCCTGACCCATTTTCTGCCGGAGATTGGCCTGTTATTTCCATTTGCGTCTGCCGAGACAAAGGGTTATTAATTTAGTAGATTTTTTTTTTCTATTTTTTCCTTCTTCATCTTGCAGTTCTGCCGGAAGCCCCGCGGTCTTTGGGAGATGTGAGATAAAGCGAGATAGCGTGCAAGCGAAATGGCGCAGACAGGAGCTGAGGTGTGAGATATGAAGGTCAGGGGGAGCTGATGAAGCCCATTTGTGTGCGTGCGTGTGTGTGTGTGTTTGGTTTGCACAAAGAGGAGCCGACCGCCTCTCTTCTCTTCCCTCCGACGGCCCGGGGATGGCTGCTGTCGCCCCAGGGCCACGTCCGACGCCTCCTGGCAAATTCAAGGTAATCACAGGTGCAAAGAGAGCGCCATTCGCTTGTGTGCTTTCATCCCGACCAACGGCAGTCTGAGAGGAGCACCTTTATAGCTCTCGAAAGGGCTTTTGGAGAAACTGACTAGAGAAACCTTTTAGACTCGTAACGGCAGGCGTGTCATCGAGGAGTATTTGAATGTATTGCCATGCTGACCCCAAGCCTTTAAAAATGTAGATTCCTGCAGCCGATGGCTACTGCAGTTAAGGCTGCAGCGCATGCTTGACTACTTCCTCAGAGCTCGAACAGTTTGCTGTATATCTCTCCATGCTCTTCACCCACTTTCACCCTGAACTGCTCTATTCAATAAAATCCTTGTTAAAACAGTTGATATATACAGTACAGTACCCGTCAAAATACTTTTTCCTTTGTAGATTGTAACTTAAGGCATTCATATTTTTAATGAAGACACATGGGATTATGTTTTATCCTCTGAACCTCCTGACCTCTTACCCCTCTGCCTTAACCGAGCACATTTACTCCAGATCGGCTTTACCCAGAACTAGAAGCGTCTGAACTGGAGCTCACAGCCTCTAGACCAGTGTGGCGCCTCATTTGAAAGCTGAGTCCTACAAAGCTGATTGTAACACATTTATGTCACTTTTTTGTTGTGTTTTGTCTTTTTTTTGTCGCTTTTTTCCGTTGTTTTTTGTCACTTTCTTGTTGTGTCTTCGGAATTTTTTTGTTGTTTTTGGTGCTTTGTCCTTCTGTTTTTTTTTCCGTTGCTTTTTTATCGAGTTTTTGTGGTTCTTTTGGCGCTTTTTTTGTCACTTTTTTTGTTGTTGCGTTTTCGTCCTCATTTTCATCACTATTTTGAGGATTTTTTTCAAGAAGCTTTCAGTAAAGCCAAACTGGAGGAAATGTGCTAGTGTCAGGCGGGGGTTAAGAGGCGTAGTCCTACCTGAATCGAACACATTTTCTCCAGTTTGGCTTTACCCAAATCTGAAAAAAAAAGCCTGAAAATAGCAACAACAAAAAACACGCTGGAAAAGCAACAACGAAATTGCGACAATAAAATTTAGATCAGTTTTGTGAGTCTTAGCTTTCAACTGAGGCTGTGAGCTCCAGTCGAGAAGCTTTTTAGATTTGGGTAAAACCTGAACAGGAGAGAATGCGCAGGTAAGAGGTTAAACCAAAAAAGTTGCCGCCTTTTGCCGTGATTGCTGCTTTGTACACTTTGGGCATTTCTCAATAATAATAATAGTATTGTATTATTACTATTGTAGCCACAGCTGCCCTGACTGATGGAAGCGTGGCAACCAGTCTGCGCCATCGGCCCCTCCGACCACCACTCACTCACTCACTCACTCACTCACTCACTCACTACATTCGCTAGGCTCCCTGGTGTTCCCAAACGGTCTCCCATCCAAGTCCTGCCAGGCCCTTCCCTGCTTAGCTTCCAAGGTCTGATGGGATTGGGCAGAGCAAAGGCGGTTTGGCAATGAGCGTCACGACGTCGTCACTAGTAATGGTTTGGACTTCACAGACTGTTGGAAATCATTTCGAGTCACCTACCTTATGAAGCTCTTTGAGAAAATGCCAATTTTGAAGAATTTAAAATATAAAACATATTTTGAGTTATCTTTCCTACATAATCCCCCAAGCTCATTCATAGTTTGATGCCGTCAATGAGAATCACACAATGTTTATAAGGTTAGAAAAAAAGGAGAGAAGCCGATACAAAAAAGATATTAAAAAAGTGACAGAGTTTCACACCACATGAACAATGTTGTTATCAGTCAATGGTTTTGTATAGCCCAATATCACAATAAGAGTTTTGCCTCACAGGGCTGCACCGAACATTAACCTCTGCACCTCTAATCTATTTTCTTGTGCAATACTTTCACAATATTTAACTCTTCCTTGTAGTGCAATTACGATTAGCTTTATATGTCTTCATTGAACTTTCATTGTTTGTGTGGCGACTGTGCTTCATCCAAGAAGCTGGCAATGCTGTCAACCAATTAACCGGCGTATGATATGGTGGGGAACAAATGTCAAGGGAAAGGTCTCACAGTTTTTCAACACTGCAAAGGCTTTGAGAAAAGAAGTAAATGCTGTGAATGAACCTTGTGACTTGGAAAATAGCCATTCTCTTTGTCAGAATTACCATCAAAAAAGTGACACGTCCATGAGAGACGTTGAGAGACGTTACTCTGTGCTGTCACAGCGGCCCTGCTCCTCTTTGGGGGATTTCAGACGGGATTTTTTTTTTTTATTTTTTTTTTTTAAAGCAGCTGAATTTTTTAACCTTATTCGAGTGAGTCTTTGAAGTGGCGCGAGCTGAACGAGAGGCTGCCAGGCTTTGGAGCTCTGTTCCATTGGAGTGACCTGTGCTAAGAATAGTGCACTCTGCTGCTTATGACACTGTAGGGCTCTAACAAGAGATAAAAGCTCTGCGCCCACTCATGGGCCTTCTCTTTAGTGACACGGAGTTTACACTGTTGGACTCTGTCATTTTCTGGAAAATGATTTAGGAATAAAATGGGATAAATTGACAGACCTTCTAAGTCAAGCCATCCAAGGTTCAGTCCATCCATAACTCTTTTCTTGGTCCTTCAGGAGTCTTGCATCCTTTTATCAGTAAGCTTAATGAGTATCTCTCTACACACCGTCATACAAATTGCAAAACCCATCAAGCCAATCAATAATCACCACTTAAGTTACAGCATTATGCTGCTTTATTTTAATCCTACTGTAAAGTTCTATAAACAAAGTTCTGTAAAAGTAAAATTCTGCTTAAAAGTGAGTTGAATACTGATTTTTGTGAATTGACTGCAGGCTTGATGTGTTCTGCTGTGTCTGTGTATTTTACTGTATTCTGTATTGGTTCCCTCTGACCTGTTACATGTAAACATTTTCTTAACTGATTGAAGGCTGTGTACTATGTGACAGTGCTTAGCTCAGCCCTCAAATATGACTCTTTACTGTATCAGTAAAATTAAATTCCTACACAATTTTTTTGTTTTCCATTTTACAAATAGCACCAAGTAAAAACAGAAGTATTTTTATTTGACCTTTATTTAACCAGGAAAGTCCCACTGAGATTAGGAATCTCGTTTCCAGGGGTGGTCTGGCCCCAGAAGGGAACCTATTGTACATTATTTTAATGTTAGGGTAACCAGGGTAGCCGGAGGAAACCTTGGCAGACATGGGGAGAACATGCACAGAAACGCCAAGATGGGAATCGAACCCGGGACACTTCCCGCACAAGCGCTAGCCACTGCACCACCATGCCGCCCAAAATAAAGAAACATCACACCATCGTTGTTGTTTTTTCAAATGTCTTTGAACAACGAGGCAGGACGTAGAACAACGCGAGCCTCGGCCAGAGGAGACTGCTCTGTGAACTTTAGATCCTCCACGTTTGGACAGAATTGTTTCTCTGTAAAAGCTGCAGGGATGTGGAACTCGCTGCCATTGACTGTTCGAGAGAGCAGCACTTTACAACAGTTCAAACTTAATCTGAACAAGTGGTTGAAAGACGGTCAGATTTGTGAGCATTAACACGGGGGTAGTAGTAAATATGAGAAGGTACAAGTTTCTAAAAAACTGTATATAATTGTAATTGCTATTGTAAATACTGTAAATATTGTATCTGAATGTTTGAGGTGATCCTTTTGCCGGTGCCTTATATGTATTTTATATTGTGAACGAACTCTAAAGTCTGATGCTCATTGGTCACTGTTTAAACCTGCTGTCACTTTGCCTCTGCCCAGGGACGACAGATGAAAATGAGCTTGTAGCTATCTCTGGTCTGTGCAACACATTTGTTGTGCAATGTCCCTGTCAAATAAATAAATAAGTGAAAAGGCTAAGAGCCATCAATTGGGATAAATTTAATTCTAACTGAAATATTTTTTATGAATAATTCTGAATAACAATCATGGTTATATACGGCTCCAGGCAAAGACGTTTTGATACGTGCAAAACTGATTTCTTTGTAGCCTTTGTTCACTTATAAAGCTTTCTTAGACTAATGTACAGATCTATTTGAGTCTTCACCGCTCCAGACGAAATGGCATAACAGCTGCTCTCGGTTGACCTCTGTTGGTTTTACAAGAACACCAGTGATTTCAACTTGGTCATTACTTTTTTTTAAAGTTATAAACACACCCGAAGCTTAAAGATGACTCAGAGTGGGTTCAAAAGAAAACATTTTTGCTAGCCCCTGTAAAATGTGTTTGCCATAGGCAGAGCTTTAAGTATGAATACAACTAAATGTACCATTTACCAGGAATACACTATAGCACAATATGTAAATGTTCCTTGTCAGCGGTTTGACGAGTCAGTGAGAGCAGGTTCAGAGCGAGCACTCTCAGCTCCTCCACTATGACCTGTCAGTGTCATGTGCAGTTTCAAACGGAGGCAGGCTTTTGAAGACAGCCGCCATCTGTAGAGAACTGCACTGCTCCTCATCGCCGCTTACTTCAAAACACACCACAAAAGCTGTTAAATGTATTTACACACACACACACACACGCTTTTCCCTCACTTTCTATTTTATGCAAATCTCTAGTGGCTGAGTGGGACAAAGCAGGCCAGTCTTTCACAGCAGCTCAGCCAGAACAGTGAGGCGGGAGCTTATTGGCTGTCTTTATGTCGCAGGTATAAGGAAGGATGATACAGACCTCTTGGAATGGAATCAAAAGCCGGACCACCTTAAGCTCCTTAACCACCGCCCTCTGGTTTTAAGATATCCCAGCATGCTGTGCTCCCAGCGCTGCACTATTACTCTTTCTCTTAATCAGAGTGACAGTGGGCTTATTGAGGGGCAGGGCCCACTGCGGTGCCATCCCACTCTGCCTCTTCACTGCTGCTGTCAGACACATATCATCCACCCCATGGCCCGTCTCTGTGAGTGCTTATCTGCGTTTACAATAAGGCTGCACTATAGTGGGAAAATATTCAATAAGTAACAGCCTCCGAACTGATATTGACCTATTCGCTAGTTGAGTAGGTTTAGCTTCTCTCTGGCCACACCATTTTACATTGCTATGTAGTAGCTATTCTTTGTTTTTGAGTCTTTTCTTTTGGTACAAGTCTGTAATAAACTAATGTCTATCTATCTAGTAAGGATTAAACAATGAGGAGCAGTGGAGAACACCACAACACACAACAGAGTGGTGTTACCCCGCGAAGTGCATTAAAACTGTCTACTACACTGCTCCGAGTGGTTTAATCTGCTTATACCATGGTCCCACAAACTAAACACTTTGGCCTGTTTTTTAAGTCCTGGACAGGAGTTATTTTGCTTTTAAAGCTGTTTTACCTGAAGCTAGTTCCAGCTCAATTGTTTGTCGTCACTATGGAAACAGCTCGAGTGATATTCACCTTATTCCACACTTTTGCCTCTTTTTGCTCTGTCTTCCGTTGTCCTGACACTTCCGGTCCAGCGCGAGGCCCGTTTATTTAAGCGGAGAATGAGGGAAAATGATTTCCGCTCAAATCTGATGTTTAGTCGGTTATTTTTATGTAAAAAGGCCAATGTTCATTTGCACCAACATGTTAACACTGCACCGTTTTTCTGCAAGACCTGAAAATGGCTTTGTTTTCGTGTAGTAACTGATTTTATCTGGACTTCTCCAGTCCCATGCTAACTGATGGGAGAAAAGGGGGGCGGGCACAATTCATGGCGGCGCCCACGCGAGCATCCGGAATAAGGTGAATAGGATGTGATTTAATTGTTGCCGGACTGTGCGTTATACAGTTTTAATGCATGCCAGTTAGCATTAGAATTCTCACTGGCCATGGTATAAGTAATATAGAACGCTGGTTATCGGGAAAATAAGTCCCACATGTTTGTGTGTAGCTTGGCAATGTTTGTTATGATTCCAGCAGTGTGGTTAGGCTAGTAGCGGCAAGGCTAGCTACTTATTGCTAGCCTAGCTACTTAGTTGAAGGTGCAGTTGGAGAGGAGGAATGGTGGTGAATCTCTGGGTAAGTTGAAAGTCGGATTCCTGCTAACTTCATAAGCGATTCCCCCAACTTCTCTCACAGGGACGAGGACAGAGATAGTGTCCTCTACTACTATGTGCAGAGTGATATGAAAGACCTGTATTACAAGCACGAACTCCGTTGCCATTGGCGGTGGTCATTATTTTTTTCACAGGTCCTCTATCAGAAAATAATGAATGAATGGAAATGGATGGAAATCCCATTCATGTCAATGGAGTCTTCTACTTGCATTGTGAAGAGCCGTGTAATAATTATCATTAACTTCTCCTCAATGGTCAGTGTTTGTTGAACTTTATAACCCTTACCGGTCACAATTTACTTTACACTCACTCTTTACACACACGGTCACACCCTTGATACATTGTACCTACCAAATTTACTACAATGTAATGCATATTCTAACAATGTGTAATGACTTATGTTGCACACACACAACGGAATAATGTGTACTAGTAGTTTGGCGGTAGATAAGTCATTTAGGGTCAGGGGATAAGGCTGGGGTTAAAGTTAGGTTTATGTACCTCCAAGCTACAACGTTTCATTGTATATGTACTACACAGGTACAAGAGCAGTCCTTGCACTTTCGTTCAGGAAGAGATCTTTAGAGGAGGTGAGCGATGTAAGGAGCTAGTCTTTTCATAAGAGCAGAGCTGATGGATGGTGGTCTGACACAAGTGCTGTTCCAGATGTCTGTCTGTCTATCGATTATGGCCTCTTTCACAAGATTTAATTTGTTTCAGGCTCCTTCTTTCCCGTCTCTTGAGCGCACTAGCAACTATCTACCAACTGGCTTTCATTGACAATACATCATATTGATGTGCTGCTTATGTAAGAAAGGTCATCAGGATCAACAAAACAACCATAGACAATAATTAAATTACCCCCATATAATGCCAAGTTTCTGAGACTGCCCAAGTTTCAGAGTAAAAGCATCTATTGTAGGCCATTGTGTTTCTCGTTTGCTCACAACCTCCTCATTATAGCCAATATTGTTCTGTATTCAGCATAAACTTAACCACGTAGGTATTGTTTTGCGGTTACCTTCTCACATCTTCACAGGTAAGGACAAAGGTTCTTTTACATAATCGAGCTCTCGCCTCCCAGCAAGACCACTGGGAGGAGAGAACCACTACTGTCTGTCACCTATAATTAGAAGCAACTCTCCTTTGCGCCACTATTATCTTCCCACCTACAAGAAGGAGCAGGCTGAAGCTATAAGATATGGGCAAAACACACAAACACACCATCAACACCATGTCCCTGGGGGCTATACTGTTTGATGAATATTACCGTGTAGAGTCGTTTTATGAAAAATAGTTTGGCCTTTTCCTCATTGTTGGGGGCTGGAATCTTTTTTAAAGCCGCAGTTTGCTTGCAGAACAGGAATGCTGCAGCCAAGGTGTGCCAGTCTGTGCCGTCAGCCTCATTTAAATGAAACATCAAGGCACCTCCGTCGCCACCAACTGATTAAAAATGGATTAATCAAGTTTGGTTAGGGGCAGAACAGCACTCGGAGATTCAATTTATCAGCCCAGCCTATTTAAATTATAATTGCATCACAGGCGTTGATGGATTTGAATAAAGCACAAAGGTTTTTAGATGTTTTAAATGAGCAGAGGCCAGACTCCAAGCTGTGATTTGCTCTTTTGAAGCCAGTGACAGCAGTGATGTCTGTCCAGGACTGCTGTGTGACAGGAGCACACAAGTCGTAAGTCAGGCTGCAAAGGGTCTGAGACAAAATGTGCCAGAGTGTGGAGAAGCTTAGACATGGCAAGAAAAGTTACTTGGTGACAAGGTAATGCATACAAATTGGCCTGAAAATAGTGTGAAGCAAACTACTTTGGCACAGTCATGTTGGTGGAATAACCCAGAATTTGACCCCACACCATAGCGACTCCGCATGACTCTGCATAATGTCATTACTCTGAAAATTCTGGAAGCTCCAACATTTCTCTCAATGGTTTACAGTGATTTATTTGGCCTGTAGGCTTTATTCGACAAGGCAGCTCAGAGTTTAAGGGGGTGAAGAGAAGTGAGAGACATCCAGCAAATTGTCAAGGCTGCCATTTGAACCCACAACGCTGGGGACAGAACAGTGTTTGTGCTGCAGCCTTAACCATTAGACTTAGCTGCACTGTTTACAGTGATTTTCAACTTGACATGACTTGGATGAAGTATCACACACTAATTGGCATAGATCCTATGTTATAAAGGTTTATCCATGGTCATCCACTTCTGCTTAAAATGACCAGATAAACAGCAGGTGTGGTATGTTTATTTAACATAAGGACGAGCTATGACACTTTTGCTTGAGTGATTCACTCCACGTCTGTTTGGCCCTATCAGCTGAAGTTGAATCTATCTGATGTGCCTCTCTATCCAATAGGCTTGATTATTCTGTCAATCACTTTACAGCTCTATTTAAATATTTATTGTTTCTTAAAGTTGACTGAAAGAGTGCAGTGCACTGGTTTTATATTTGTTCAAAGTGTTGTTGTTTATTACATTTGTAAGACTCCACTATTGTTTTATGTGCACAAAAGCACATTTTGTTGTGCAACCACTCATGTCTGAATCTTTAGCCACTTCATTGGCCACATTTTCATTATCAGCGCAATACTATTTAAATTATTTTTTATTTGTAGAAGTGATTGAAAGAGTGCACTGTTGGTGTATAAAAAGTATATTGTGTGAACGTTTAGTTAAGCAGAAGTACATGTGCTGATCTGTTTGTCAATGTTGAAATATGAGTTGGGCATCTCGGGTGTAGATTTGCATTGGGGCAAAACCATCAAATAAATAAATTGTTAGGCCCCGTGAGTAGCATTAATACTCACTGAAACGGTGAGGACCTTGACTGTGCAGGATAATAGTTACCAACAATGACAATATTTCTTTCTTTTTTCCCCAGAACATTTAACCATAGCACAATGAAAGTTGCACTTGAAAATCGAGTTTGTTCAAATCCATTGTTATTTTGTGAATGATATTTAAAACTACCTAACATTGGATTACGATACTTTTAGGCATTGATTTTACCCAGATAAAAGAAAAAAAAGTTTTGACATTGAGAAGGAAAAAATGATTTGTATTAATCTAATTTAATGTTGCAGCTGACACTACCCTTTAATGGAGAAATTCTTTCCTCCACAATCAAACCACAATTTCATTTTGAAGTGCCCATCATTTGTCTCTTAAAACTACAGAGGCTTTGTACTCGTCTCGTCTGCTCTGAGCTGAACTTGGCACTTCCTGGAAACATTTCTTGATGGCAATTAGCTCAGTGGCTGTGTGATTGCGGCGGAAAGCTTCTGGAAACAGTTGAAATAATGTGTCTCTGTGAGTATGGTTGTGCATTCAAATGTGTGACCTGCTGAGATAATTTGGGCTTGATAAGTGTGAGAGAAACTGTCTAATCACACACCCCTCCTGCTGTCATACTGCCATTAAGTTATATATTAAACACATTCATGAATCACAAAGCTGCCAGATTCAAAGGATTCTGACTGGTTGTGGAAAATAATTGTTCTTGTATTGTTTTTTTGCTAAGGAAATGTGTTGCTTTTCACTTCAATAAGCACAGCACACCTGGTCGGTTTTAGCAGTTTGATTTATTCTGCCACGTATATACACTAGCCTGGGTACTTTTCCGCTTTATTCTGAAAACTATGACACATGGTGACAGCCATCCAATAAAGTATCACACAGTAATATATGTCCATGAGAGTCCATTCAAAATTAGCTTATGATTGTTTGTAAATCTTTGTTGGTCTGTCTGCGCGCTGGCACTTGTTTTGACAGCCGTTGGATTGTATTACGCTTTACAAGTCTGTGTTGACACGATTCTCTACACACGACATTATTCATTTGCTCCACACTAAGTGGTGAGAAGCTACTATTGTAGCCACAGCTGCCCTGAGTTGACCAACAGTTGACCATTGTGATGCAATGTCACTTTTAAAAGTAAATCATAAAGTTACCTTGTTGTTACCACAATCAATATTTCTGAAACTCAACAGAGAGTTACTGAACATATTTATTTATCAGGCCCATTAGCCAAAAATGCTGTACCTACTGCTATAAAATGTAATATTTACCAAAATCGGTACATCCGGCTAAGCGGCGAAAAATGCTAACGGCGCAGCAGCTACGCTAACCCCGGAAGTAGTGACTTTAGTAAATATTACTTTTTTAGCAGTAGGTGCGGCATTTTTGGCTTATGAGTCTGAGAAATAAGAAGGTTCAGTAACTCTCCGTTGAGTTTCAGAAATATTGATGGTTGTTTTTAAGAGTTATGTTTTTTTTCTCGCATATTTGCCGGTCTGCTAGTACCCGGAAGCGGAAGTTGTGACGTCACACTCAACAAAGGTATAGGACTTAAAGGAACAGGCCACCGTTTTTCCATACTGAGATATGTTCTTACTTGAGCTTAGACGAGTTGATACGTACCTGTCTGGTCTTTGTGCGTGCCCTCAGTCATGCAAAGCGACCAAAGATGTTGTTAGCATTTGGCCTCTCCCAGTATATTCCTATAGCTCAAAACGGGGTAAAGTTAGAAGCGACCAAGCTCTTCCACGGGCACACACAAAGACGAGACCGGTACGTATCAACTCGTCTAAGCTCAGGTAAGAACATTTCTCTGTACGGAAAAACGGTTCCTTTAACTAGTATGAAGGAAACACTTTAAAGTAGTCCCACCAACTTCAACAATCAACGTTTGTTTGTAGCCGGCTGAAGGCATAATTTTACAAGCTGTGCCGCAGATAGTAAATGAACGAAAGCCAGATAAGGAGCTTGAGTTGTATTTGCGATAGACATCAACATAATTATGACTAAAGCAATAATGAATTGCTGTTAGTTTCCTGAAATGAACAAAATGGTTACCAGACAGTCGATACACAAAGAAAAGAGTACACTCAGTTGATTATAATCGAGGCATTTTGAACAGTATATGAGTATGCAGACTTGACTGATGTTTAGTTGTTTGTTGGGAATCATTACCATATTACTCACCTACATGTTGTGTTTTTACTGCCGATGTGTGACTCTCACGTTTAACAGACGTGACATTATGTACTTTTAACTCACATATGCACCAGCAATGCTTTCCTAATTAGCACAGCTGTTTTCACCTTGTCACAGCTGAAGCCAAGTGAAAAAAAGGTGTAGGCACTGATAATTATTGGCACTACCATTTACAATTATCATATTAAAATCCTCTCCGCTGCACGCATAAATGCATAAACAATCAAAACCTGTTCTTCTGCGAAACAAAGCAATTCTGTACACTTAATGTGCTGTAAATTTCGTTCGTACAGACACAAAGCTGGAAATCATCCGCAGCCTTTGGTCTCCGTTTGCCACAAAAGAGTGAACAGGAGGGGGCTCAGCACACAGCCTTGGGAAGAACCCGAGTTCAGTGTGATGGTTCTGGAGGAGTTGCTGCCGACATGTACTGCTTGCGGTCTCCCCAACTGGCCTATCTGAGACCGCTCTAATTTCAACTGTATTAAAAGTTGGTTCAGACACATTTACATACACAATCTACACCATCAGCCACGAAACAACGATCCCAAGGTGCTGCGGTTGGATTCACACTGACCTAAAAGCGCCCCCTTAGGTCGACCTAAGTGCCAGTGCCAGTGTGTAAACAATCCAAAACAAACCAGAGATAGAGCCAGCAACGGCAGAAATGTTTTTGTCGGCCACTGTGCAATTAGAGCGTTGGTCACTACTTATAAGTTCCTTCAAAACGAGTCGCATAGATGCAGACGTAACAGGTGATTATTACACTGGAGAGTAGCCCCCAGGTAACTACTACGCTCTGCTTGTCTCCCTACTGTTGCCTAGTTTGCTGATTGGTTTCATTGACAATCTGTGCATGTTAGGCCTACCCTTTAAACAGGCTCCAACTGCTGCATGTCCAGACTACCTCTCTGTGTAGAAGAGACTGAGGGTAGTCTGGAAAAGCCAGGCTATCGTTAGACAGGAAAACTTAGGGTTAAGAGTGGAGAAAGACATTCAGCAAGTTGTTGGAGCAGGGTTTCTGAGGTAGGAGCAAAGGTCAATATACATTTATTTACACTACCGTCAAAAGTTTGGTGTCACCCAGGCCAGTTCTTTAGCTTCTCTAATCAGCACAACAGTTTTCAGCAGTGCTAGCATAATTGCACAAAGGTTTTCTAATCATCAATTACCCTCTAACACGATTAGCTAACACAATACACCAATAGAACACTGGAGCGATGGTTAACTGTATGTATGGAAACCAAACATACTGACTATGGATTGACGAACGAAAGACCTTGAAGGGTATTTTGTCTGTGTAGTTAATTTTGTTGTACTTTAAATTAGATTTGTTACAACATAAGGCCCTTTTGTAATTTCACAGGAAGTCTATTGTTAAAATTATGATTTTGATGTGGCTGGATGATTGTTGTAGTTAGATCATAAACATTGTGCATTTTTGCATAAAAACAGTCTCCTAATGTTTTTAATTTAGACATAAGCTTCACTGTCTCCTCCACACCCCTGCTATTGTGCTTCCAGAGCAAGCAGGGCCACAGCTGTCCCACACGCTTTGTTGGGAGGATTTGTGAACAAAGCTCACCGAGAGAGGGGCCAAAATGCACCTCTTAAGTGAGTGGGGCTCAGTCAGGCGGGACGGCTGGAAATGTCTTCTCTGTGGATGTCTCAGGGAACACAACGAGAAAGGAGAAAACAAATGGACTTGGACTGGTTTATTTTCTCAAGGTCCTATGCTGACCTGTCACTGAATGTCCAGTGCATGGGGTTGTTCCTGCAGTCAGCCTGAGACAATGGGGAAGGATGGCCAGTAGTTCAGACGCTGCAAAACCAGCCATGCCTTGATGTAGCATGAGTGGTAGTTCTTAAACTTGTATTTCGGGAAGAGTCCCACAACACCACCTGTAGAAAAGAGGCAGAATCGTGACTGAGAACCTGCACAAAACTACAGGAGTCACCTCACCGTCTACATGGCTGATCAAAAATCGACAATTAGGTTGGCACAAGTTTGTTTCAGTGCATACGGATGCCCGGAACATGTTACTACATCAACTAAGAAAGTGGATTTGTACAATTGTTAGTGGCAAGAGTGAAGCTACGGACAAAACATTCTGAGGACACGGAACTACCTCATTAAAAATCACATCTAGAGTTGTGTTTTGAGCCAATGTTTGACTAATCTTTTGCATTGACTATTCTTAGTGTTGTGACGACACTTTGAACAATGGTCTTCCTCTTTACCTCAAGCTCGTCCTGCAGCCCCACATTACTACACAGTGCTTTTCTTTGTTTGTAAAGTGCTTGTAGGACCAGAAATAATAGCTAAGACAGTCTTCATATTTACCAGAAGTTTGTAGCTAATATTTGTACCTTAAAATAGCTTATAGTGTCTGTGATTTTTGCTACAGCTAGCAAATGGCGTATGTCTCGGCACTAGACTTTTACATTGCAGTGTAGGTCAGGGTGCTCAATCCCCTGTGACCTGGTGACTAACTGGTCGATAGGAGTCGGTGTGCACTGACGTTTGTGGCTTCGCAGGCGGCCATGACTCACTGTGCCCAGCCTAGTTCTCTTCTGTGGATTTTCCAAACCATACCATCAAGGCGAATAAAAGAGATAAGTCCAATGGAACCGAAATAGCCACTCAATAATTAATGCAACAATAATGGCACACATGCACACGTTTATCTAATCAGAGCGCAGTGGGGATGTGTACATAATAAGAGTATTATCTGCCTGCTGTGTGGCTGCCAGTGTGATTGGCCCATTTGGCTGTGAGCTAACTGAGGAGTTTGGCTGGCAGCTATCGAACCGCAAAATCTCAGCAACCGGGCAGAGCATCCTGGCAAGAGAGGACCCGGTTTCTCCTGACGCAACACAACATCAGCACTTTGTCACTGTACAAGCACAACACACGGTAAGAGGGTTTGGGAGGGCAAAAAGCAGTGGCGTGCTGGGTAATTTGGAGAGTCAGTATGTTTCCCGGTGGGCGGCAGTACATTTGGGCCGTCAGAATTTTTAATCTATTAATAATGGGCTCTCACAGTTGTGCTATTACAGGCCTAAAGGCTTTAAGTGGGCAGCAGGAACCTGGGCTGCTTGTTTAAGACACAAACAAGTTATGTAATGTGTAATAATAAATGCATGCATAAAAAGTGCACAAATTGTATCTTTTTCATTTGCATAACATAAAGATGACGTGAGTGGAGCTGTGTCAGGCCCAAATAATGTGTGTAGACTAGAGGAAGCCTATGTGTAAAGTAAAAATGTTGGAACTGATCCTACAACCTTTAATTATCAAAGCATATGCCCTACAAGGTGAGCTGATTCTCCAGAGCTAATTGGGCAGGTTTAAATGATATAATAGGACGGGGAAAAATTCTAATTTAAAAAGTAAAATTAAATGGACACTGATCACAGTGCTCTCTAGGATGGTTCAGGATCAATTGTTTGGAACGTTTTCTCCGCTGATGGACCCTCTCACCCGAAAACCTGCCAAACAACCACTGTGATAGAAAGTAAAGGTACCATGCTGACCACACATAGAGCCGCTGGGTCAATACGAGGTCAAATACACACAAATATCATCTTTTTTTTTTCGGATAAAAAAGTCGCATAATGCACGCCACGATCTACGCTCACTTATCGACTCTACCAAAACACGTTTCTGTTTCCACCAAACGCATACACGCATGTGTTGTGGAGGAGCACGCTTTACAGATCTTCATTAAAAAATTTGTAAGCCGGGATGAGAACAAAATGTGTACAAAGGCTGTCTTCTGGTGAGGGTTATGGAATCATTCAGAGGTACCAAGGAAAATAAAACAGAAATGCAACAGCTAAAACATGAACTATGAAAGTAAGCAACATGCAAATGTTATGTTAACACCAGCTAAAGCTGCGCTAATAGTGGTTAAATGTCAATATCGGCAAAATCCCCTTTTAGAACAGTGGTATGATGTTGAGAAATATTAAATCCGCATGACCTGCCTGTTTTAGTGAGGGCTATTCACGCTCCCGTTTGCCAATCAACAGCCAGCAATCTGTTCACGTCACGCCAGAGGTCGGTCCCAAAACTTATACCTGGTCAGTGCCAAACCGGTCTGACCAAACCTGTACTTGTAGTATTAGTACTACCAAATATTGTACTGGTAGAACTATATTTACTACATTCATGCAGTTAAAGGTGCATTATGTGACTTTTTATACGAAAAAAAAAAAAAAGGTGTGTGTATTTGACCTTGTAGTGAGTGGCTGTATGAGTGGTCAGCAAGGCGCCTTTACTATGGAAATGCTTGCCAAACTGGGTTGACCAGGCATTGGGCTGATTCCTGCTTGTGGAAAGAAGACAAAAGAGATGTGCCACTACATCTACAAAAGGCAGGTCTTGTGGTGTATCTCTAGTGGCAATGAAACTTGAGTTACATTGCCACTGTTTCTTGAGTCTATACGGCTCGATCAAACTGATGAAGTTTAAATTTATATAACAAAACTGGTCAAAGAATTTAGTGCCTCATGAGCCTTTTTTAGAACAAGGTTTCCTTCACATTATTATCAGCACCTAAAATCGGCAAGTGATCATGGGTAAAAAAGTCTGGACACTTTTCTGGCAGGCAAGTAGTGAACTTAAAAGATTGTATTATACCAGGACACTTAATATCACATCAAGTGCTATTTTGCCACCATTACCTCCTTTCAGAACAGGTGAATGCTCTATACTATTGCAAGGAAGATTCTTCAAATCCATGGCTGCCAGTTTAGCACAGTAATTGCAGCTCAGTGTCGTTCTGGTGAAAATTGGTCTGGGAGATGAAAAGTAAATCATTGGCAAAAGAAATTGATTTGTATCTGTGTGCCATTACACCGCTTCTGAAAGTCTCTACCTGGGTGTGATCAGCTCGCCTGCTCCTCTGTCTATTCTAATGTTCACAAAATGAGGCCGGCCCTATGCAAATTGAATGAAGACAATACACAGACATCATCTCCTGAAATTGAAAAAGTCATAACCCAACTTCTTCTGGCAAAATGACTTCCCTGAACTGCAATAATTCTTCACAGACGCTAATAGTGGCCTGTCATACAAATTTGAGAGTCAGTCATTGAAATCCAGTGTAAACCTAATTTATTTGTTCGAAAGTAATGTTCTGTTCCTTTACGATGCGCAATATCAGATAGAAATGAATACTATAATACAATAATGAAGCGCTGTTGTTGTTTACTTCCGCTATATTCGCCGGATGTTTTGATGAATGGTATAGGCAACAGCGTGCACCCAGGCCTCGAACGCTCTTTCAGAAATTATCGATCTGTTACAGCGCAAGGGAAGCAATGCCCTGTTTATGAACATTCTTTTCGCCTTTCCTAGAACTACCATTATTCGTTTAAAACATTGAATTGCCCACTACAGCCCCCCAGACGTGACGACAGCGTTGTGTGCTACCTCAAGGTTTGTGCAGGAAAAAAAAAAAAGGTGAAAAGTCAAGGAGGGGCAAGTGGGGTCTCTGGGTTGGCAGGAGCACAGATGGTACAAGCTATGAGGTCAAATCACTCGGTCAACAACAGGCTTGGCTAGGCACCAATACCAGCATCCGCTCTGAACTTTAAAACAGCAGAGGATAAAAAAAATAGAGATAGAAATAAAGGCCTGGGTGACAAGAAAAGTACTGCAACCGTTATCATGCAGCCTATTCAAGAACTACTCTGGGCCTGGAGTGGGGATCAGAGTCAGGGAGAGACACATACTGACACAAATAACAATCGTTACCTTTATTCAAAAATGGATGTAAATGGATGTGTTCGAGAACCCTAAATCCTCAAGAACAGGCTCTGCGTATAGGAAAGATAGTCATACATCCTGGTTCGCAACAGTCTGTGCTATTGACAACTGCTAACCCTGAATGCGCTCTGCTTTTAGAGCTCTTTTCTAAAAGTAAGTGTAGGCCAGTGCTCCTGATGTGGTGAGGTGATCGCCATGTTAAAAATATATTTTGGTTTTCTCCCTGGAGCTGCTGTAAGAACAAGAGAGAAGAATGACCTTTTGTGACTGGACCTTTCATCACTAAAAGGCTACTGCACGGCACCATCTGTGTGAGAGAGGCACGTACTCACACTTGCAAAATATGTTCTGTGTGCATTGTGTATCTTCTATATTTTGCAGAAACACCATCTGCTAAGGCCACTGAACCTGACGAGTTAGAAAGTATTATTTGACTATTTTTCAGCAATTGTATAGTGCATGGTAATCTGTGGGCAGCCAGGTTCAGAGAAGCCTGCCATTGCCAAACCGAGTGCAAGTAGGGACAAATAGGAGACTAAGAAACAACCAATTGTAAGAAAAGTTTGATTTTTCCACATGCTTTATTCATGCTTTTACTCATACATCATACCATTAGCCTTGATATTTAACTTAAAGGTCCTATATCATGCAAAATCGACTTTTTGGAGCTTTTAGCCATGTTGTTATGCTATTTCCTTATCAAAAACACCCCCAGAGTGGTTTGTGGCTTCATTCACGCAGCTCTCAGTAATCCTCCTGAATCCTGCTCTCTGAGCAGCTGCTCCTCCCTCTCCTGGTGAATGACTGAGTGTTCAGTTGTGTCGTAACAGCGGAACGGAAGTGCTCGACGTCTGTAATGTAATGTCTTAACTCTATGCTTACGGCCTGATTTTAATTTGTAAAACAGCGTTTTCATTATTTCTGTCGTAAGAGAGAAAAAAAAAAAGAAAAAAAAAAAAGAAGGATGTGCCTGAGGTGCTTCCAGGTCAGCTGTGGCCAAAACAAACACATCGCGTCTGAACAGATCAGTCATGTTTGCGCTGCAGCTGTGAAGATGGAGCTCGTTACCTACTCTGGACACACCTGTTCTTCATCCTACCTAACGATCATGTCACGGAGAAAAAGAAGCGCGTTTGGGAGGACGAGGAGTTTATTCAACCTTTTTCAAGAAGAGGCCACTCAGCTGTTTTTTTCTCCGGGATTCAGCGACTATCACCAAAATGGTGTTTTTCTGTGACTGTCACTGATGGATGTTTGGTGAACCTTCACCAGAACCAAAGTGGATTAACTTTTATAACCAACGCAAGTCCCATAATGTAAACAGCGATGGACCAGAGCAGTGAGTCAATCCAAACGCGGGTTAGCTTGTGTGTTAGCATATTAGCATGTGTGTTAGCCATTTATGAAGCTGTGTTGCAGATGTCAACTCCGTATAACTGCATCGTGAAGTGACTTCACTTATTGTTGTTTATTTATATTACGGTAAAGTTGTAAGAGAGGAGAGAGGGGGCGGAGTTAACTGAATCGAAGCGTTGTGTCTTCCGGGTTCGAAAAATACCTCCAGAAAACACTTATATTTATCACAAAAATGAGTGCTCCATAGTGGTAGAGGTACAATATATCATATAAATGCCTATACTTAACTTTGGAATGGCTAAAATAGCATGATATAGCTCCTTTAAAGGGGGGGTATTATGCAAAATCGACTTGTTCAAGCTTTACATCATGTTATTATGTCATTCCCTCATTAAAAACATGCCTGAAGTGTTGCCTTGGCACATTCACGTATTTTTGAGTAATCTGTAATAACTCTGATGGCAGCCATTTTAGGGATAGGTTTGCCTGAGTCCTCCTAGGAACGCCTCCACCTCCTGGAGACGCCTCCAAGCTTTCATCACCAGCCAAGTAACCAACCACTGCTCCTCAGCAGAACCCCCTCCCCACTGATGCCACAGACAGCGTGTGGAGGGGGCGTGTCGGAAAGGGTCAGAGGTTCTTAAAGAGACACGGGCCTATTTCAAGACATTCACAGTTATTTTAATTTACTGCATTTACAGACCAACAGAAGGTTTCGTCATCATTGTAGTGTGCTATAGACTGGTGCTATGTGATTGAAAAAAACATAATAAACCGCCATAGCCGCTTTGAACGACCTGTAATTCCCCCCCGCCCCCACGCATATTCTCTTTTACGTAGTGTGCTGTTACTGTCTTTTGCTTGTCTTTAGTGTTTTGCTTGTCTTTTGTGTGTGTCTCTGTGACGGCTGTGAAAACAAATTTCCCCTTGTGGGACAATAAAGGTCTATCTATCTATCTATCTATCTATCTATCTATCTATCTATCTATCTATCTATCTATCTATCTATCTATCTATCTATCTATCTTATCTATCTTATCTATCTTATCTATCTTATCTATCCTATCTATCCTATCTATCCTATCTATCCTATCTATCCTATCTATCCTATCTATCCTATCTATCCTATCTATCCTATCTATCCTATCTATCCATCTATCTATCTATCTATAATACCCCCTCTTTTAAGTAATGTATGTGTCCAGATAATATTCTTATGTTTGATGTTATTATAAATTGTAGATACAGTGGAACTGTACTGAAGTGAACTAGCTGGATAACTGAACTAGAAATCAGAGGAGCAAATTGTTTGATCTAAGATGCTCACCATGTAAATGCAAATATATTTTACACATCTATGTAAATAAGTCTGAGAAAACTTAAATTACATCAACCCTTCTTTAGCCTTCATTTGAACTTTACATAATTGACTTGATGACTGACTCAAAGGCTGAAAATTAAAAAGGTGGATAAGAGTGACCTCAGATCTCACTATGTAACACCATTTCCATAATCTTGTACCAAACACAAATTGATAGCGACACTGAGTGAGGACTGTGCATTAATACTGCTTTTAGTCAACAAGAAGTTATCCAGTTATTGTTGATTGACAGTCTTCGTAATTATTTTGTCACAAAACACAGGAGTCTCACGAAAGCAATTCCGAAGTGGTTTATTTGTGCTTTAAACCAAGTGGTCTTTGTAGAGCAAAACAGGCACATTTTATCAGCATGGATATTGAATTTTTGTAGACAGTGGTTAGACAGCGTTCCCTTGCTGCAGAATTCATCACAACATTGTGAAGTGCTCATTGATTAAGATTGAGGTGGAGGTCAGCGCTGCCTTTTAATTGTCACACTACAGATGTTTGGACCCTGTTTATGATGGATATCTCTGTAATAGTTGCACAATCTGCATGAAACAAAACCTGGCAATGTCGTTTTGGCCAATTGTTTTAGATGAAAAGACTTGAATCGATATTGCAAGTTTGTGGTTTTATAGAGGAAAACATTTGTGAATATATTGTTTTATTGTATTAGATGCAAACACAAGGGTCTACACATAAACATCTGTGTTGTGTCTAACCCCTGTGTCTGCATGTGTGCTGTGTGTCTAACCCCTGTGTCTGCATGTGTGTTGTGTCTAACCCCTGTGTCTGCATGTGTGTTGTGTCTAACCCCTGTGTCTGCATGTGTGTTGTGTCTAACCCCTGTGTCTGCATGTGTGCTGTGTCTAGCCCCTGTGTCTGCATGTGTGCTGTGTCTAACCCGTGTCTGCATGTGTGCTGTGTCTAACCCGTGTCTGCATGTGTGCTGTGCGTCTAACCCCTGTGTCTAACCCCTGTAAACAGGACCGGACACGTCCCGCCCCCAAAAGTACCTACCCTTTCCGTAAAAAACGTACATTTTAAATGTGTTTTCACTGTTTGTAAATTAGTTTCAAAACCACATGTAGTTGAATTTACTTACAGACATCGGAATAGATTTGAAAGGTTTGTACTTGTAATGTTAGCATACTTTTTCGTGTACTTGCGAATTATAGCCCTCCTGTAGCTACTGTTCGAGTGGAATTGTAAATAGGGAATCAAAAGCTGCCAAATAAGCCAGACTGTTTACACCGAAAAGAAAACATAAATAGAAACAAGCTGATCATTTTGGCTCTTGTGAGGCCTAAGGAGGAGTTAATGCTCTCTCAATTTGTGTGGAATTTGTGCACAAACACAAACAAATCCACCAGTCTGCTTTGATTGTTCCATCAGATACTTGTCAGCTCTGTGAGCAAATATGTCCGCCTTATTAGCAAATCAGAGAGCATGCGATACATACACGGCTTTTTACCAGTTTTATTATACATTTAATTGAATCTGTGGCAATATGGTGATTCCAGCAGTCTTGCCTCAAAGTAAGAAAGTCTCAGGTTCAATTCTCAGACCTCGTGGCATTCACTGTATTTGCTTTTCTGTGGATGTTCATGTTTCCGCCTCCAAAAGCAAACATGTACAGAAGGCTAATCCTGCAGCCATGGTTGCCAGGTCTTGGAAGCCAAACCCAGCCAAAATTTTTGTAAAAAGCTGCTCAAAATCGGCGGACATACTGGCGCGGCTGGACAATGTTTCTTACTACTTTACAGAGCCCATGTGCTCCTGTGATGAAGAAATAAGCTAAAAATGTTAGTATGTTATGTCACTGTTATGATTCCAGCTTCGGGGCAGCTATTGAACGCTGGTAGGGCTGTAAAATACCTACATGGTGTTTGCAGTCTCTCATGACCCGAGCACGAGCAAATGCAAAACACCCACCAGCCAGCCCTGTTCAGTACTTGTCTGTTCCACATTATTCTTTCACACTACTTCCACAGACAGGCCCATGAATCGGCTTTGTGTGGCAAACCACGACTTCAGCTTGTCTGCCTGACTCCAAATGTAAGAGGAAACAATTAAGTGAGTGGGTGGCTTTACCAAAATCTTGATTTAAAATTGAGCTTTTTAAAAAATGCTTGCACCGTGGCAGTGTGCTTAACCTGTCGGGTGGTGGAAATATGATAAGGAATGTAATCCCGGAGGCGAGAGTGATTAGTGTATAAGTCGCATCAACTGCAGAATGAAAGTCTCTCTGTGGAAATTACATAAACATTGTTTTTTTCCCCCTTTAGATTCTGATAGAAACAGCATTGTGCATTACTGTTCTGAGGGGTTTGTTTAGTTTGTTTAGGGGTTCATATTTTCTGGAGTTTTTACTAGCAGTGGCGTAGTGGCACAGTGGCGCAGCGGTTAGCACTTGTGCTTCACAGCTAGAAGGTCTCGGATTTGAACCCTGGATAGGGCCTGTGTGGATTTTGCTGTCTGCGTAGGTTTCCTCCGGTTTACCCTACCACTAACAACATGTACAATAGCTTAATGCTAGCCTGGTTTTCCCATACCCTCGTACTCCTGTCGTTTCGTACAAGGGTATGGATCTTCACAATTGAGCTCTGTTATCAGGTGGGAGGGGTGAACTCCTTTGAAACGACTGATTTTCGCTTGCATTTGGTCGTGACGTATGTAATGCGCCCGAGTGAGTGAAGCAGCCATCATAACTCTATCAAAACTCTATCAAAACTCTGTCGTAACTCTATCGTAACTCTATCAAAACTCTATCAAAACTCTATCGTAACTCTATCGTAACTCTATCGCAACTCTATCATAACTCTATCATAACTCTATCGTAACTCTATCATAACTCTATCGTAACTATCATAACTCTATCAAAACTCTATCATAACACTATCGTAACCCCATCGTAACTCTATCGCAACTCTATCATAACTCTATCATAACTCTATCGTAACTCTATCGTAACTCTCATAACTATCATAACTCTATCATAACTCTATCAAAACTCTATCGCAACTCTTTCATAACTCTAGCGTTACTCTATCGTAACTCTGTCATGACTATCGTAACTCTATCGTAACTCTATCATAACTCTATCGTAACTCTATCATAACTATCATAATTCTATCGTAACTCTATTTCAACTCTATCATAACTCTATCGTAACTCTATCGTAACTCTAGCGTAACTCTATCGTAACTCTATCGTAACTCTAGCGTAACTCTATCATAACTCTATCGTAACTCTATCATAACTCTATCATAACTCTATCGTAACTCTATCATAACTCTATCGTAACTCTATCGTAACTCTATCATAACGCTAGCGAAACTCTATCATAACTCTATCATAACTCTATCATAACTCTATCAAAACTCTATCGCAACTCTTTCATAACTCTAGCGTTACTCTATCGTAACTCTGTCATGACTATCGTAACTCTATCGTAACTCTATCATAACTCTATCGTAACTCTATCATAACTATCATAATTCTATCGTAACTCTATTTCAACTCTATCATAACTATCATAACTCTATCGTAACTCTATCGTAACTCTAGCGTAACTCTATCGTAACTCTATCGTAACTCTATCATAACTCTATCATAACTCTATCGTAACTCTATCATAACTCTATCGTAACTCTATCGTAACTCTATCATAACTCTAGCGTAACTCTATCATAACTCTATCGTAACTCTATCATAACTCTATCGTAACTCTATCATAACTCTAGCGTAACTCTATCATAACTCTATCGTAACTCTATCGTAACTCTATCGTAACTCTATCGTAACTCTATCGTAACTCTATTGTAACTCTATCATAACTCTATCGTAACTCTATCGTAACTCTATCGTAACTCTATTGTAACTCTATCATAACTCTATCAAAACTCTATCATAACACTATCGTAACCCCATCGTAACTCTATCGCAACTCTATCATAACTCTATCATAACTCTATCGTAACTCTATCGTAACTCTCATAACTATCATAACTCTATCATAACTCTATCAAAACTCTATCGCAACTCTTTCATAACTCTAGCGTTACTCTATCGTAACTCTGTCATGACTATCGTAACTCTATCGTAACTCTATCATAACTCTATCGTAACTCTATCATAACTATCATAATTCTATCGTAACTCTATTTCAACTCTATCATAACTCTATCATAACTCTATCGTAACTCTATCGTAACTCTATCGTAACTCTAGCGTAACTCTATCGTAACTCTATCGTAACTCTAGCGTAACTCTATCATAACTCTATCGTAACTCTATCATAACTCTATCATAACTCTATCGTAACTCTATCATAACTCTATCGTAACTCTATCGTAACTCTATCATAACTCTAGCGTAACTCTATCATAACTCTATCATAACTCTATCAAAACTCTATCGCAACTCTTTCATAACTCTAGCGTTACTCTATCGTAACTCTGTCATGACTATCGTAACTCTATCGTAACTCTATCATAACTCTATCGTAACTCTATCATAACTATCATAATTCTATCGTAACTCTATTTCAACTCTATCATAACTATCATAACTCTATCGTAACTCTAGCGTAACTCTATCGTAACTCTATCGTAACTCTAGCGTAACTCTATCATAACTCTATCGTAACTCTATCATAACTCTATCATAACTCTATCGTAACTCTATCATAACTCTATCGTAACTCTATCGTAACTCTATCATAACTCTAGCGTAACTCTATCATAACTCTATCGTAACTCTATCATAACTCTATCGTAACTCTATCATAACTCTAGCGTAACTCTATCATAACTCTATCGTAACTCTATCGTAACTCTATCGTAACTCTATCGTAACTCTATTGTAACTCTATCATAACTCTATCGTAACTCTATCGTAACTCTATCGTAACTCTATTGTAACTCTATCATAACTCTATCCTAACTCTATCGTAACTCTATTGTAACTCTATCATAACTCTATCGTAACTCTATTGTAACTCTATTGTAACTCTATCATAACTCTATCGTAACTCTATCGTAACACGATCGTAACTCTATCGTAACACGATTGTAACTCTATCGTAACTCTATTGTAACTCTATTGTAACTCTATCATAACTCTTGGGAGCATTCCTTGCGTGTTCCAAGAGATCAATTTTAATTTCTGGATATTTGGGAGCCAAGCCAGAACGAATTGAAGAGCTTCCATTACTTTCGTATCCACCGCCATTGCCAAACTACAACTAACAAATGCGGCGCAAATGCTTGACATCACCTACAACACCCGCCTCCCCACTGAGATCAGGCCCAGACGATGATGTAGGGAAATTATCATTGACCGGAGTTTACGGATGGCTAAGGCCAGGCTAGGTTCATCCTCCATCCAGGTGTTTCTGTCCATTTGTCTTCACATCTGGAGATGGGACCCTGGTGCCTGCCTACGCTGTGTGCCCACTGCTCCTACAGGTTGCCCCAGCGGCATTGGTCAAATGCAAGGAACCAATTTCCCTTCGGGGATAAATATAGTACAGCCCCCCAAAAAAGTTGTAAAAAATAATGAATAATTGCAGTTAGAACAATTTTGAGTGAAGTGCATATTGGTGGGTTATCCCATCATAAAATAATAATAATTAAAACGTTTTTTTCAGTGTTTTTCATGGTTTAGTGACCCACTTTTTGGTCTTGCCACCACATGAGAACCACTGTTATAGATAATTAGTTTCATGGTATTTTGCTTCATTCAGATTTTCTTCAAATAGTAGTTGGTCTGTTGCAGCTGCTGCTGCACAGTGTAAGCCAGACTACACACTATTTGGTCTTGGCGCATTAAGTTGCCTTGTGTACGAAATGCAGTGTATAAATAAAGTTGCCTTGCCTTGCCTCGGACCCACTATTATCCCTCATGGGTGTGATTGACAAATTGATTAAAGGGACTAGATGCAAGTTTGCCATTTTATACTCACTACTGCCACCTCAGGTCATACATGTAACTGCATCTTCTATATTAAACTCATGCATGACGGCACTTCAGACCTGAATTAAGACCTTTTTGAGTGACAATTCATGATTTTAGAGGCAGTTGTGGTGAATAGGTCTAGGACATGGCTGGAACATGTAGGGGGAGGAAAATACTTTATTTTAACATTTTTAATCTCTGTATAGTCCCTTTAACCAACTGTTAATCTTATGCCAGATCAAAGGTGAAGCACTACACTTCCCCAATAAATTATTTCATATATCACCTGTCACACTAGAACAACACTAGATCGTGTACCTTTTGGCTCTTCTCTCCAGTGGTGGTCCATGTTGTCTTCTCTTTCTCTTTCATGGATTTTTGTACAGACCTCATCCCTGACACCATTTCATATCATAGTGTTAATGATGTGTTACTTACAGCCTTTAAAGGTGTAACAGCTTGTGCACGCGTTTTCATCCATTTTCACTTAAAAAGGTTCATGTAATGTACTGTACCATACCTTAATCCATTATATCCTGCTGAAATCCTGCCGTTTCTCTTGCTTCAGTGTGGACCCGTTTCTATCCTTGCCAAAAGCCTTCAATGTCAATCAAGGCCTGAATGCCCAATGTAATGTAAATGTAGACAGGAGAGGCTGCAGGCTCCGGGGGGCTTGTTTGACTTTGGTGGGAAGAGCTGTGTGTTGTGAAGGTACAGGCTGTTTGCCCGCTCCTCGACACTGTTTATCTATGGATTACACCTTGTCTGCTTGTCTGCATGTCACACTCCAATTGCAGCCTCGTCTTCTGCTGAACAAGCATCTCTCTCAGAAGGCCACCACAGTACAAATGAGAAAACAGCATCTTTCGACAAACCGTTTAATTGGAAAGTTTCTTCCTCTTTTTTCCATTTAGATTGACTGTTCCTATTTACTTGTTATAACTTATAATAAGTTAATAAAACAGTAAGTCTTGTTTTGTGTCCATTTGTTTCAATATTCTGCGAAATGCACTTTGCTGAAGAGCATGTTATAATGTTGATTCCATAAAAGAAAAAAAATCCATCCATCTAAAGCGGAATCCAGGGCCGGGTCGCGGAGGCAGCAGTCTGAGCTAAGATGCCCTGACTTCCCGATCCAGGCACAGCTCCTCCAGCTGTTCCAGGGGGACTCCGAGGTGACATCAGGCCAACTCAGAGACATTGTCCCTCCAGGGTGTCCTGGGTCTTCCACGAGGCCTCCTCTCAATAGGACATGCCTGGAACATGGCCTGAGGGAGGCGACCAGGAGGCATCCGAAACAGATGTCTGAGCCACCTCAGCTGCTCCTTTTGACTTGGAGGAGCAGCGACTCTACTCTGAGCTCCTCCCGCATGACTGAGCTCCTCACCCTATCTCGAAGGGTGCTGCAAAGGAAACTCATTTCGGCCGCCTGTATCCACAATCTTGTCCTTTCTGTGATTACCCAAATTAAACAAAGGTGAGGGCAGGAACGTAGATCGACCGGTAAATCGAGAGCTTTTACTCCTGACTCACCTTCACCACAGTCTGACACAGCGACCGCATCACTGCCGACTTCCTTTTTCTGGTGGAGAACCATGGCCTCAGATTTGGAGCCGCTGATCCTCATCCCGATTGCTTCACACTGGCTGCAAAAACGCCCCAATGCACGCTGAAGGTCCTGATTAAGTTAGTGCTTTATTTGTCATTGTACAAGCGTACAACAAAATAGTGTTCAGGTGTTCGTCCTGAGCCGCTGCGACTGCCATTGTAGTCCGACCTGACCAGGAGGTCGAGGAAACCGTAGCACCCGGAGGAAACCTGGCTGGCTGTCTTCAGTCTCCTCTGATCCTCTGAAACGGTGCAACACCTCCTGGGTTTGTCTCAGTTTCAGAATGGGGTGTCCTAAACTGGCTCCCTCCTCCACCTCCACCTCCTCCTTCCTCTTCCTCCTGCGCAGCTCCCTCTGCTCCACTACAGTCTTTCTCCATCTTCTGTTAAGAGCTTAGCAGTTAATCTGTTTTATTCTCAAGTGAACATCCATTAGCTAGAACAATAGAAGGCATGTGTGGCTCACCCGGATACCTCCTTGTTTGTCCCTTTTATGTTTCCTGTGGTGCCTCTTGTGGTGCCTCCATTGTACTGCAGGTGTGCGGGGCTCTTGGTGCGTCTTCAGTGTCTCAGAAGAAGACATTTCTATAGGTCTTGATAAAATGAACAGCCAGATTTACTTCACACTAGTGATTTTTCTGACAGCTGTTCACGATGGGTATTAAGACGCATTAATCATAAAGCCTAGTTAATTCAAGCTGAAGTGGCATATGTACACAAACGTCATATTATATTCTTAGCTGTTTGTAAAGGAGTGAAAGATAGAGGGGATTTTGTTGTGGATTTAGTGGTACCATCTGGTCCTCAACATAACATACTGGAAAGGTGATTCACAGGAAATGCCATCTGCCCTGTGCCGTTTTAGCAAGACTGGATATTACGGCTTTTTTTTTTATCAACTCAGTCCTGCACATGATGCATCCTCTCCAAGTGCGACTTTTTCACCACCTCCTTCTCTACACACTGCAGCGGATGATGATCTGACAGCCGTCACATCTCAAACTAATTAAGTATGATACTTTTTTTATTTGTTTATTTCACAGCAATATGTGCACCTTGCCAGACACCTCAATTATTTATGTATTTATTTTTCTTGTAGTTTTACATCAATAAGCCTCTAATGCATAAACTCGTTGGAACCGAGCTTTTAAGCTGTGTTTGGGAGGTGTAAAGACTCCATTGGAAACGGTTTTGAATAGTGTCTTTTGGAGTTGTCTCTGGCCACCAGGGGGTGGTATTGCAGGCTATATGCACGCAAGCGTCACGGGACTTCAGAGTGGATCCTAAGTCTGTTATTTCCCTATGTCTTGTCTGAAACAATAAATAGCTCAAGATTACATGGCAGACAGCGAGTTACTGGTGGACAGTCACCAGCATCATTTTAAAAACATCGCGTCAGGAGCAAAGAATTCACCGGAGGAAACTTCCATGCTCTTCACGGCAAGTGTTTTTGTCTTGGAGCTTACAACTAACTAATTACAAATGAAAATAGCAACAAGATTTTAAACGAACCTGCTCTAAAAATAGTCGGCCTGTCTTTAGTTTAAATACTTTTCAGATGTTTAATTATTGTGGTGTTGTTTGATACTAGCTGTTTGCTCTGAGATAAAAAGTCCTACCTCAAAAAACACAGGCGTTTCCTGCAGTCAAGAATTTACATCCAACGTAATGGTTTTAACACGTCGTGAGTCACTTCGGATCAGTATCTCACTGTCAGTGATTTTTCCTTGAACTATTTATTTTATTAGACAAGACCTATAGGGAAATAACAGAGATAGAATACGCAAGCACCGACTTAGGATCCACTTGGAAGTCAAGTGTCATTTGCGTGTATTGAGTCTGTGGGGTTGACAGTACATCTGTGCATCACAGTGTGCATTTGAAGGCTTTTAATAAACAAAACAAATGGTCATATATTTGTTATTTTTTATAGAAATGTAGTGGAATAGAAAGTATTACAGTTCTCTTTCACTTGTAATGGAGTAAGTTCTAAATATCTCAACAGAAAGGTACTCAAGTAAAGTACACTGAGACCATATTTTATTGCCATCTTTAAGCCTTTGTGGACATGACTTTACTTTCTTACTTTCTGTGAAACAGCTAAGCTAAAACAAGGCATTCCTAAGATTTAATAGAGTTATCAGGATGACCAACATTATACTTAAAGTGAATAAATAAATAGTAAATGAAATTGGTTGCCAAGCATTATTTTCTGAATTTTCTTACAGATCCTCCTCTGGTGAATAGGCCTTTTCAGTGAAAATGACACTCAGCCTCTTAAGCACAGTGACCCTGTCGGAGCTGAGAATCTTATTAAAGAAAATTAACTGAAAAGAAAGCTTTATATTTTTTTTCACAAAAAGAAACTCTTGTAACAGAGAGTTACAAGAATAGTGCATTGGTAACATATATGAGACACGTGACACACTATACTGCTGAAACCAGAGATTTACATGCACCGTATAATGTTACTGCGTTCTCACTTTTTATTATACGGCTCTTCACAACGTAAGTAGAAGCTCCGTTGATTTGAATGGGATTTCCCAACGTTACCGGTCATTATTTTCTGATAAAGAACCTCTGAAAAAAATAATGACCACTGCCAATGGCAAGGGAGTTCGTGCTTTCATATCACTCCGCGCGTACGTAGTAGCGGACACTATCTCTGTCCCCGTCACTGCGAGAGAAGTTGGGGGAATTGCTCGGGAAGTTAGCGTGAGTCTGACTTTCAACTTACCAAGAGATTCACCACCATTCCTCCTCTCCAACTGCGCCTTCAACTAAGTAGCTAGGCTAGCTACTAGCCTTGCTGCTTCTAGCCTAGCAAAACGTTGCCGAACAACGCGCAAACTTTTGGGAACTATTAGGCGCCGAAGTCATTAAATAAACCTTTCGACCTTCATAAAAGTGTACGAAGTTTATGTTGTGTGTGTTCAGTTTTCAAATGGCCGTATAATAAGCGGGATAATGTATAGAACGCTGGTCATTATCGGGAAAATAAGCACCTTCAGGGCGAAACAAGACCCCTCCGTTTCGCATCGGGGTCCGGTTCGCCCTGTCGGTGCTTATTTTCCCGATAATGACCAGCGTTCTATACATTATCCCTTACATAATAAGCAACTTCTTCAGTGGTTGGTGAGATTTCATATTACTCAAAAATCAGTTCAAATGTAGTGCGAGCTGGGGGCGCCATATAAAAGGGCACAGCCTACCTGCGTTTGACCTATGACCTCTTGTTCTTCTGTCTGTCTTCTTGGTGTGGAGGTGGTGTAGCTTCGGGCTCTCGTGAGCAGCTATGGGTCTGGGGTGCGCTTCAGGCGCAGTGCGAGATGGCGGTGCTGTAGGTGGGAGGTGTGGTTCCCCACGGGCCAGTACGCGAAGCATGATGTCCCCGCGTGAATGATGGATCCAAAAGCGGAAAAATTCAAGGCGCCTGCATAACAACAACCACTGCTGCTTTGTGGACCCGGACGTGATGCCGAAGAGTGTCTCTGTGAACTGTGAAACGACGAGGAAACGGGATAAGCGGATGTTTGCCATCCCTTTTTGTTTTCTTTGGTTAAAGACACCAACTGAACTGGAACTGAAACAACTGACGACTGAAACTTAACTTAATTTATTGATCTAGGAAATAAATTGGATAAAACTATTGGAACAACTTGCCTCTTCAATGAACGAAGCTGTGGTCCTTTTTTTAATGTGGTACATGTGTTAAGCTAAAGCCTTCCACTCTGTCACACAAATTTTTCATATTCATTAAAATGGCGATTTTCCTTGAGGTTCAAATTTTGCCAAAATTAAACTTGAGTCAACCTTTTTTAGATCCTGTAGCCGTTCACAAGCAGATATTTAATGTCCTTTAAGCCAGACTGGATTGGGTTTGTGTTATTGTATTTTTTAGTAAAATGCCAATGGAATGACTGGGGTTGTGAAATGTTGGTTCAATATTCAGCTCATAAAACAAAACCGTGGGCTGAAGCATCCTCCAGGAAATTAAAATATCAAGCGTTTAAGGGCTCAACGGCTAATTAACTATGACCATCAGGTGAATATTTTAAAAAGAAAGAAAATGATACCGAATTCTTGTATCGTTGGAATTTTGGAGATATTTTTACTTCCTTGAACCAAGAGTGGGTTTTGAGGTTGACTGATGACCTCAATAGACAAGCCTTTTTCTTTGCACAATCTATGACTTTCTTGTTCAGGCTCTTTTTGTCCCCTCATGTCAACCCTGTCACTGTCAGTCACAGTGTCCTCTTCACCAGGGCCGGAAACAGCGCTGCTCTGTGCTTTATCGTCCTCCCCCTGTATTCCCCTGGCCAGCAGACGAACTCCAATCCAGGACACTTTCTCCACTTTTATCTAAAGTCCCCAATCCCTTAATCAGACAGAGGGAGCGCGCTGGGATATGGAGGCAGCATTACAGTGCATTAGAAATGGCACCGGATTATAGGGACTGAGCTAAACTTACAAAAACCTCTTCAGTTCTACACGTCTGCCGCCACAAAGACTCAAACACTCCACGAAATGCTCACACTATACATTTGAGAAACTTTTGGAACGCAGACCTCAGATCATGCAAGAAATCTTAAAGAAAAGCAATGCCTGCAGGGGGAAAAAAAAATATTTCTTTAATTGTGACAAACCCAGCGTTATCACAGGAGGAATATCTAGCCTAGTCTAGTGTTGAAAAAATAGAAACCGGGCATTAAAGTTGTTTTTACCGTGTCTAAACTCCAATGTTTTTCAATGGGGGCCTAGCGGCGATATGGAGGTACTACAGCAATGGCGGAGCAATGGCTGCCCCCAGTGTCGTTGTCAAAAAGCAGGGCAGCCAGCGGCCATTGTTTTTTTTACTCATTAATTGTCCATGACAGTAAATACCACGCTGACAGAAAAGACAAAGGGAGAGAGGGATATTTTACATCCAATGACACAGTGGAGATAATTTTTAAATACTGTTTAAGTGGCTCTAGCCCGCAGTTAGCTTTGCCCATTAGCCTGCTAGCTTCTTCTTCGTTATTCTATTAGTGTGTATTGGTAGCTCCGACCCGGTGCTGGAAAGTTGCAATTGTGTTTTTCTGGCCAGAGACACCAGGGGGAGATGACAGCCCCCCCCCCCCCCCCCCCCCCCCCCAAAATCATCCCATTAACACTTGTATTACCCCCAGAGGGACTACGGAAAGTATTCATTAAGGTAAACAAGTTACTTAGTACTTCTTTAACTTTGTAGCAGAGGCAATTTGGGAGCAAATCGTGAACTTGATCAGCTGTGATGGGGAATGGGCTGAATGTGATTGTAGCAAAGGTTTTTAATGAAAAAACAACAAAATCTAAAGTGGCCAAATATGAATAATATGAGCCATTTGATTAAAAAAACACACACACAAACACACTCGCTATTATGTCTCCTTCTGAACAGCTGAGCTCCTTGAACTCATTCTCAACATTTCAATGCTGAAATTCATCAATTCATTGTTGTTTCGCATCGTGTTTCAGCAATGTTGAAAAGCACTGCTCTGTCCACTCCCAACTGTAGCCAGAAGGGGACAGTACACATCAATGTGAAAACTAACAGAATCCTCATTGTTCCAGCGGCCCCTACTTTAAGACACTCCAGTCTGTGTCAGTCCCTTTAAGCCTCGCGTGAACTGGAGCTGCTGTTTGCATCTCGCTGCACCTGATATATCTTTAAACATGACTCGCTGTCTGTGGAGGGAGGCAAGATTCGGCAGCATTATGCAAGTGCGACAGTGCAACTCTCACCGAATCCATACAGAAATGGATTTCCCGTATTCGTAGAACACTAAGAAAGTGCATGGAGGCACAGTTCTATGTGGATGCAGAAAAAGGCACCAACACGCACCTTAACTTGAAAAATGTGCAGTGAGGACTGTTTGTGTCATCTAATGCAATGGCAACATACTGCCACTTGCTGTAAATTCAAGTTTCTTCATAAGTTCATGGAAAAAACAGAGATACGTTCTACTCATAAATATTTCCCCCATAGGCTCTCCATGGATAATATGCAGTAGAGCGTTCTCAGACGCAAAACTCTCAGTATGTCTCATTCTTTATTTATGCTTCGGTATCCACTACTTCAATTACTTTGTAGTATCTCACGATGTCCTCGCTGTCAGGACATTCCAGAGAAAGCAGAGAAACTTCCCCTATAGCTTGTCCGTAGCACTGGCTCCAGGCAGGAGAAAGTGCAGTAGTTGTAGTTGGAAATAGTCAAGGTTGTTCCTTTTGGTTCTTTGATGTGGGTGGCTCTGAATAAGCATGTGGGTGGACTGGAAATATGTTCATTAAACAGTTCTGGAGTCGCTGCACTTAGTACTTTGATCTGACGAGAAAGAGAAAAGAGGAAGTACGAGGAAGTTAAGCTGGTTAAATTCTGTGCATGGCTCTTACTTCACTGCATGTTCGCTGTTTAATGTTCAAATGAGGTAAACATGAAAGGATAAAGGAAGCACAGACTGGCATATCTCCAACCTCATGCCACAGCTTCGTCCTCTGAAATATACAAAATTGATAAACTGCCCATCAGAAAAGGCTAATCATACTTTAACGCAATTATAGCCCACTATAGCCCAATCAACAGGGAACAGATTCATATATTGCACAAAACAGATGGCCAGAAAACATTTCCCCTGTTACACTGTTACAAATTGCCTGATTTGACTTGGAGTTGGGCTTCTTTGAGATTGTCAAGCTACCACACAAACAAACTTCCACTTAACTTTATGTGGCAATGCGAGTGGTTAACATTAGTAGTTTAACATAAAAGCCAATCGACGGAGCTGGAGCTGGCCAGCACCAGTTATTAAAGCATGTGGGTTCGTTGTTGATAAAATGGAGGCAGTTGTACTACTGTTATAGAAAATATACATTTTACATTTAGGCACATTGTTAGTTTACTTTATTTCATTTCACAGTTTTTTTTTTTTTTCTTTGCTTCTTCGTCCATGGTTCAGTTACCATAGAGATGACCACAGTCCAATAGTAGTCGTGTTTCTCACAACCACACACAACGCTCCCCAAGACGGTTCCAACAACAGTAAAAGGGAAGCAAAATGCAGGCGGCGGTGACCACAACTCCACGATAGATGCATCTGAGCAGGGGGCATTTACATGACTCGGGGCTTTGACAGTGAGGTCCGAGTCAATTGCAGTCGAGCCACTCAGCTATCAGCATGGTATTTTTTATAGGGATAACGCGGGCCCATGGCTGCATCGCAATAGGCAGCAATGAAGAGCAACAACCACCAACACAGAAGACGGGGTGTGCAGGAAGTCAGAAGTCAAAAGATACGCAGATGAGGGCCGGCACGCAGCCAATCACCATCAAAACTACAAGTGCCCCCCTGCAGGCATGCTGCCACATTAACTGAACTAAACTTACAGCTTACACACATAGAGGAACTTTGCTCTTAACCTTGGCATGAAAGACATTTTGCAGGAATTGTGCCTGATGTCAAAGAACTGTAGCTAGCAAAATCATGATTTGTATTTACAGATTTTGAATCTTTCCTCATTACTGAGAATCTGAAGCATGTGTAACTCACTTTTTCCTTCTTATATGCAAACGACTCAGTTTGGTAAAATTACTTGCCGCTGAACAACTAAAAATCCCCACTTCAGGTTGTAAAATTACCATATCAGCCTCAAACTGTGATTATCCTTTAATTTATTCTGTGTTAAAAATAGAAGTGAACTGCAGACCCAGACTGTCCCTAAAAAGCACTGATGCTTTCGCTGCGGTAGAGTACACCATTTCACCTGGATTACCTGCTGAGAAAAGTCTCCAAACCACTAACTTTCTTTTCACATTCAGAAATATAGCTCTTTCTCATGTTTAGATATTTGACCTGGGAATTCTGTATGGAAGATGTGTAAGTTTTATTTAAGGGGTATATAATTCTCCCGGTGAAGGAGACAAAGTTGATCCTTCTGAAATATTTTCTCTTCCACACGTACATTCGGAGACTGTCTGGTGTTTAAACCATTTAAACCATTGTCCTCAGAGGGTCCATCTGGAAACTAAAGGCAGCACGGTGGCTCAGTGGTTAGTGCTGTTACCTCATAGGAATTGGGGATTCAATTCCATAGACCGCACAGGCCTTTCTGAGTGGAATTTGAATGCTCTCCCGAGTGTGTGGATGGGTTTCCTCCGGGCGTGCTCCAGCCTCCCCCATCAACCAAAAACATGCAAATCTATTTATCCTCTGGGCAGGTAATTCTGACCATTAGCCTAGGACAACATCTGGAGATGGATCCCTGGGCGCTGCTTTTACTCTGCTGCAAAGTCAATTGTACAGTTATACAATGGGAAATAAAGCATTATTACCATATATGTATGTATTAAGTATTTATATGGTTATAGTGTCCTCGCCATGGATGCTATTTAAATGAATGAATTAATAATAGATGGACAGATGCACAAATATTGATTAACTAGCAATCTGAAGCTTATGCCAGTGTTTTGGTTAAAGGTTACATCACCCAAGGACAGACATTGGTCGTCAACCACAGACTGACTTCATAACCGTTGCATATTGTCCTGTTTGTGTGTTAAATCTGTACTCAGCATTTCTATTAAGAATAGATTGGGGGGCAAAAATACATTATTGGCACAGCTAAACCGTAGGATTAGTAACTGAACATTGACTGGATGTGGGCGGCACACAGTATTAAGATGTGCTTTAGATTGGAACGCGCAAGAGGCCAAGCACAAGTCATTATTGGCATGGCGGTAAACACATGGTCCCTCTTTACATTGTTTTCCATCCAACTATTGCCGGGAGTAGTATGACACATGTTCTGCTGGTGAGCATTGTTATAATAGATTTTTTTCCCCCTTATCGCCGCTATTTTGACCTATGACCAAAGAATCCAATCATGCAGAAAGCAATCTTGCCACAAAGTAGGTGCTGATGTTTATTGTAATGCTGCGGTAATTGTTTGGTGAGTCAGACTGGCTGATTCAAATGGGGAACTGTCATGAGCGGTTTGGACGTTGGGAGGATACAGAGGCGTTTATTAGCAAAATGTCGATGGCCAGGAGGTTCGCTATCTGACATTGTTCCCTGGAGGTGGCGTGTCCTGTCTGTGCAGCTGAATGAGGCCGTCTATAGTAGATGCAACAGCTATTCACTAATCTGTGTATCGATGTATGAGCTCGTGACCTCTATGCCGATGATATTTTTGTGGAGGCTGCTTGTATTGTTAGGCATCAGGAGAAACAAACAACTTGGCAGCAAAATGCAGATTTGAGCAGCTTACAACCACAGCACAATACAGTAAATATATGTACAGTGGGGCAACAAAGTATTTGGCCAAAATCCAATAGAATGTCTATGTGAAACTGACCAAATACTTTTTTTCCCCACTGTATACTATGTGTGGTGTCAGTGAGTAGCTGTTAATATCAAATTGTCTAGATGTTTCCACTAACTGGGAAAGTAGATGCTTGTAAATGTGCGTAGAGTAAAAGCTTTCATGGTAAAGGCTTAATAGTGTCTCCCTCAGTGTCGAAATCCAATCAAAAATCCATTGAAAGCTCTTTCTTGAGGCTTCTTGTGTAAAATCCATTGCAACCTTGAAGTTCTCATTTTAAGTCTATCCTCTTTTGACTGCAAATTGAAATTTACATGTATCCCTTTTTCTTACTCTTCAATTGTTTTCTCCAAATTCCAGGTGTGTGCTTGTTCCTATCAGAACATTATAGTCATGAGCACAGTTTCCGTGAATGAAGCAGACAGAGAGCTGGATCAATATGATCAAAGCAAGTCCAATTCAAAAGAAGAGAGACGCCTGACTGAGCAAGCGGTGGGTATAGACTGAAGATTGATTCTGACGCGGAAAAATAAGACCAGATGCAAAGAGAGAAGATAGAAAAAGAAAAAGGGAGAAGACTGTCTGGCATAGAAAACCTGCTTTCCAATTAAAGTAATGCAGACCCGGACTAGAACACTGTATTTTGTACCAGGTAGAAAGGAGGTCACACTCACCTCTGTGGGATATTTACAACCCAGCGTGAATGCCCTGACCAAGATGGCAGACTGTTAAAAAAAAACATCTCCTTAAATTTGGGGCCCGCTGACTTGACAGAAAAGTCTGAAATGTTCCCTCCCAAAGTCAAATAGATCACTATAATCAGAAACCTTGTGCGCCCTTTATACCCATGCTACATCATTATCATAATTTTGTATTAATCAGCACCGCCTCTGCTAGCCGACAGCCCCGGATCTAAAAATGACCTAAAACTTCACACTTATACCGCCCCTCGGCTCACGAAAAGGGAGATGTGAAGATTTGGGGGGAGGGGTGTGTGATCTCGGGGTAAACGAAGAAGGGAGGAGAGGAGGATCGAGGCTTTGAAGCAAAGTTCTAATGGGGGTCGGTGGCACTGGCAGGCGAAAGGTGGTAGTGAGGGTGGCAGAGAGGAGAAGCAGCCAGCTCGCTAAAACACTCCTGCTGTTCGCAGTTTGTTCAGCCAGGCAGGCGCCATCATAGAACCCAAGCCTGGCAGTGTGTGGAGGCATGCACAGCATTCAGCTCCATATACCGAGGGTGTGAGAGGGTTTAGGGGCTAACAAAATATTATTATGGGATCATGTGGTAATGATCTCCAGCTTCAGGCCTGACACTGTAAGTGGGCTGGGACGGGTGCTGGACACACACCCATGACAAATGGCAATGTTATGTAGAACAGACCGTACCAGTCTTGAATGTTTTCTGTTGACGGGGTGCAGAACATCACGTGCTGGTGTTTGATCACACTTCTGTCGCATGGATACTTGGCAAGAGCCAGATTGATATTACAGAGACAATAACATTTGCACTGACATCAATCTGGGACTGCGCCGGCTGGAATCGTTCGGGGAGAGGTGGCACGTTTGGTAGTAAGTAAGTAAGTAAGCTTTATTTGTATAGCACGTTTCACAGACAAAAAGCCACAAAGTGCTTCACAACACAGTTTAAAAACATAAGAAAGTACACACAGTATGAAAGGCCAAGACCACCAAAAATCATAGTAGCCCAAAATGTAGCTAATTAAAAGCCTGAACAAATAGGTGTCAACAGAGTCAATTGAGCGCAAAGAGGAGGGAAGATCGTTCCAAAGCCTCAGAGCAACGGCCTGGAAGGATCGGTCACCTCTCGTACGAAAATGAGTGCGTGGAACCTTCAGTAGATTCTGATCCACAGACCTCAGAGCCCGCGCAGGGGTGTAAGGTTTGGGATCAAGAACCGCAAATCCATTCGCTGTTTTAGTTTTGAAAAAAGTTGTGTTTTTTTTATGATCGCCACGTTGTTAATTAGTGTCTTTTTTGCCAGAACCAATTTTCCTTCTGTCCAAACGGTGGTTCAAGGTGGATTCTCGTGTGTTTGTAAACTCACAAATACCACGAGAATTCAGCTTGCTGGCACAGTCAGCTGCATGGAGAGCACATCGCTCTTTGATACCAGCGCCGGAGGATCTGTGCACTGAAAGACAGCGTAGAAGAAGAAGAAGATCTTTATTTATATAGCGCCTTTCACAGACATATAGTCACAAAGCGCTTTACATGAGACAATTGTACATTCACTCCACACTCGGTGGTGGTAAACTACGTTTGTAGCTTCAGTTTCCCCTGGGGGAGACTGTCAGAGGCGCTTTCGCGACTACACACGTCTGCGCCAACGGACCCTCTGACCACCACCTTCACTCACACACATGATTCATCCTGGCCTATTGTGCATGTTTTTAGCGTAATCTAACAGTGCGAAAAATAAAGTTTGTAGTTTGCCCTGTGAGAGCTTAAAAAGGATATATAGCCTAAAAGCTGAAGTGCATGAGGTGCGAAGTAAAGAATGAGATGAGAAGACACAATGGGAGAAATAATGAAATACTTATTGTTCCTCAATCATGGCTGAAGTTAACTGCCTTGTTAACAGTGGAAAACTGGTTGTGCCCTTGATGATTTTGGTGCTAAAGATGATCGACACAGGAATTGATCTGGTTCACTCTCCACCGTTGCCAACAGGACACTTCACAGTAAACAACACCGCTGAAAGTAAAGGTAAAAGTCTTAATGAAATGGGATTGTAATGAAATATACAATCTGCCGTTATGCTCGGACCTTGTTTAAACCCACAATAATTAGATTTTACATGCTCTTTTGACAGCTTACCCAACTCTAATAACCAGGCCTTCTATTTTTATGAAAAAGCATTTGTTTATGCCATTTAGAACCTAATCTCCGTGATCATTGGGTCCCAAAAGCAGTCAGTAAATCAGAAAATTAAACTGTGATTTAATTATACAATAATTCAATAGGAAAGGCTAAGGGAAGCAAAGCTACTCTTCACGGCTCATAAAAGTGCTTTGTGTACACTTTTACGAGACATTTGCCAACATAATTACAAATAAATAAATAAACAAACAAACAAGCAAATAAATAAAGTCCAGCTCTCATTCATCAAATACTAACTTTATTAATTTTGTGGGTTTGTTATGGTC